>NW_025776205.1:0-107686 GCF_021130785.1 Homalodisca vitripennis | reverse complement strand
TTTTTTTGTATTTATATAAAAGCTTTACTAATACTGATTTAATTTACCCCTAATATCAATTTTTGTTTTTAGTGTACAAGTGTAATAATTCTTGTTTAAAACATACATAAATATAAAGATGTAATTTGAAAAAACATATTCATAGAAAAACCCAATACTATATTTTATTTCGTCCTCTGAGTCCTGGAAAAATTATATACCCTATAAGTGATCATGCAGGATTTTAGTTGTTTTATTACAGATATTTACAATTCGTAGTCACTGTTATTAAGTCTATTATTAAATACATTTGAATTCTAACCAGGCAGTTACAAGATCTCAATTACGACAATTATTTGCTGAGTCTTAGTTAACCCTATAAATAATGTGGCTATAAAAATGTAATTTATGTCTTTTCGTCTTCCTGCAAGATACCCCTAAACCAGGCTGACGTGTACACTTGAAATTTGGCAACATTTGGCTGAGCTTTTAGCAAACACTTTTACATTAGTCTTTAAGGTTACTATGGATTCGACCTGAAAATCGTAAAAAGAATGCATTTCTAAACATACGTAATATAATTTATTGCATTTTAAGACTTGAAATAGTAAAAAATGTAGCCTACTATCCATAACATATCAAGAAATATTTTCCCCTGAAATTATTAAATTTTGCATGAAAATTCATACCTATATTTATAACAAGTATTTCTATTTTGGTGAATTTCATACGCGGCAATTTGCTGAACGACATTGAAGCCTGTCACTGTCACGTAAAAAATTATTTTCTTTATGATGGTCTGTCTATTAGTATGCAGGACATCTCAATAATGAAATAAGCTATATACATTTATGTTTGCATGACCAATTAATTTTTTCAACCTTTTTAAGAATAGTAATGTGTTAAGTTTTCAGAAGTATCAATAGTGAAGTATTTCTTTTAGCAACGAAAAAGCAAAAATTAGTATAACGGAATTTTTATGCTCTGTAGTGAACTTTCTCAACAGTAGGATTATTGTATTTTATTCTAGGGATATTTAACTCATTTAACACAATGAGGAACGTGAAAATGACTGTCTGAGACACTACGGCGCTCTCTGAGGAATTGTTGAAGCGTTTAACCTGACTCTGTCTTGCATGTAGTTGTTAACCTGACTTCAGCTCCCACTTGTGGAAAGTTTAGTTAAGATAATCAGCAGACATTTCCGTAAACATTTCCTTGCATTACCAGTGATACACCAACTTTGCTCAAATTAGTGGGTGAAGTTTAAACTGGAATTATTAAGATATATTTCTTCCAAACTTTATGATTATTATTATCACTATTATTATTATTATTATTTTTATGCGCTACGTCAGGGCACAAAAGGTCGGACGTTACAATATGTTGTAGTATAAATACTTTATTAACTGCGACCAAAACATACTTTAAGACTATACAAGGTCGTTCCAAAGTTTTTATAAAGATGTTGTACTCTACACCAAGGCAAGGTATCTCCCACAGCAAAGAAGACACGGTGGAGTTGTTCCCTTATGAAGAACTAGTATCGTGTAGTAGCTCACTTCAGATATACGGCAAAACATTCTATTGACTGAAATCTACATTGCGAAATACATATAAGAGCGTGGTTACATTGAGTTAAAAACCAGAACTAGTGAGAGAAATAATTACGATCCTATTATTATACGAACGAGAAACTATATAATTTAAAATATTAGGGAGCTCTCACATATAATACCAGATAGGCACCAATATTCAGAAGATTGTAATTGTTTTGATCTCTTGGAGGCTTCTAGCTTTTAGCTACAAACATTTAAATATAGAAAAATGTCAAAGTCCTGACACTTGTACTATTTAAAATCCCTAAAAGTCTTGTGCTTTCCCAAGGTCGGGAGCTTTAAAAGTCACGATCTGCAGTTTACCACAGTAAAAAATGCCACAGCTCTTACTGTATACTTTTTCCATAAAGATATGTAGATTTTTAGACACTACGTGAATCCAGAATCTTAAAGTGTAAATGCGTAGGACATGTGGTCCATGTTCTAGGTGGGTTATATGCTCTCAAAAATGTGTAGGAGATGGGGTCAATGTTCTAGGTGGTTTATATGCTATCTAAAAATATGTAGGACATGTGGTCCAAGTCCTAGGTAGGTTATATGCTCTCTAAAAATGTGTAGGACATGTGGTCCATGTTCTAGGTGGGTTATAGCTCTCTACAAATGTGTAGTACATGTGGTCCATGTTCTAGGTGGGTTATATGCTATCTAAAAATGTGTAGGACATGTGGTCCAAGTTCTAGGTAGGTTATATGCTCTCTAAAAATGTGTAGGACATGTAGTAAATGTTCTAGGTGGGTTATATGCTATCTACAAATGTGTAGGACATGTGCTCCAAGTTCTAGGTGGGTTATATGCTATCTAAAAATGTGTAGGACACGTGGTCCATGTTATAGGTGTGTTATATACTCTCTAAAAATGTGTAGGACATTTGGTCCATGTTCTAGGTGGGTTATATGCTATCTACAAATGTGTAGTACATGTGGTCCAGGTTCTAGGTAGGTTATATTACTGCTCTGTATCCTTGGTGGAAGTAAGTTGGTTTTAATGGAAAAGACATATTTTGTATACTTCCACATAAAATTTATTAAAATAGCGCTTTCGCCGGTTAAGGCATCATCAGTTTGACATTGTTTACAGAAAAAAACATATGTGTAAAATAGAAGAAACATATGATAAAAATAGAATAAAATTTAAAACTAACTATAAAGACCAAAAACTAATAAGTTATAAAAGAATTATGTAGAAAAATATGGTTTGCAATTCATAATTTTGGAATGGATTTCTTTTTTCACTAATGGTATAAAAATATCACTGAAATTTATGGAAGGTTGGGAAATACAATTATCTTTTAAAACTGTCATACACGCACTTTCAATTTTATTTCTTTTAGTCCAGGAAGATTCTTTAAACACTACACTAGACGATTCAAAATTTATATGATGATTTTCTTTTACTGCATGTTTCAACTAATTTAGATTTTTCAATATTTTCTTTTTTATAATTATAAATATGTTCTTTTACTCTAATTTCCACAGGTCTTGATGTTTGGCCGATATACGTCTTGTTGCAACCACAGTCAATTTTGTATATCACATTCTTGGTTTCTTGATGTGTTTGTTTTTCGGTTTTAATTTTGTTAAGTAACTTCTTATATTATTTTGGGACTTAAAAACAGTGCGAATGTTAAATTTATAATTTATTCTACGAATTTTTTCTGATGTTCCTTTTACATAAGGAATAGTTACGGTAGTGAGATATTTAGGATTGTCTGTTTTGGTAATTTGCTTGCAACTTTTGTTTTTAGCCTTAGCTCGTTCAATAATTGATGGAGGGTAGTTGTTTTTAATCAAAAGTTCTGTAGTATAATTTTCTCCTAAAATTTTATCTTTGTTATCAGTTACCAAATTATTAATCTTCTGGAACAAATTTTGTACTAATCCAATTTTTACATGTTGAGGGTGATTTGAATTATAATTAAGGTACTGTCCACTGAAAGTCTTCTTGTAAAATAATGTTGTTTTAATTGTGTTTTCTTTTGTTTTTGTTATCAAAATATCAAGAAATGGAATTTCACTGTTAACCCTCATTTTCAATAGTAAATTTTATCGATGGTCTAATTGAATTGATGTGTTTTAAAAATTCGTCTTGGATGTTAATTTTATTTTCCCATACACAAAAGACATCATCAACATACCGTAACCAAATTTTGGGTTTAATACTCCAATTTTCAAAAGCAATGTCTTCAAAGTGGTCCATAAATATGTTGCTAATTATTGGGCTGAGAACACCACCCATAGGTAAACCGGATACTTGATTGTAAAATCTATCTTTTAACTGAAAATAGTTGTGGCTAACACATACAGTAAGAAGTTCCATTACACAGTTAATAGATAATGTTGTTCTCATACTGAAGTTGTTATCATTAGAAAGTCGTTGTCTAATCAGACACAAAGCTTCAGAGACAGGTACATTTGTAAAACAGACTATTTACGTCGTAGCTGACCATAATATCACTGTAATCAATATTAATATTTTTTATTTTATTGATAAAATCTTCTGAATTCTTGATGTAAGAATTAGCTTGTCCAAATAATGGACTAATAATAGGTAACAAAAATTTTGATAACTTTGATACAGGAGAGTCAATGGAACTTACTATTGGGCCTAAGAGGAATTAAATCTTTGTGAATTTTCGGTAGTCCATACAAATGTGGTGGCTTTGAATATTGAGGGCTTAATTTTACAATAAGAGGTTTACCTAGTTCATTTTCATGCTTTTTTAGTGTCTGTTTTATAATTTTCTCAATTTTTACTGTAGGATCCTTATTTATTAGACCATTTAGACCAATTAGACCATCGATAAAATTTACTATTGAAAATGAGGTTAACAGTGAAATTCCATTTCTTGATATTTTTGATAACAAAAAACAAAAGAAAACACAATTAAAACAACATTATTTTACAAGAAGACTTTCAGTGGACAGTACCTTAATTATAATTCAAATCACCCTCAACATGTAAAAATTGGATTAGTACAAAATTTGTTCCAGAAGATTAATAATTTGGTAACTGATAACAAAGCTAAAATTTTAGGAGAAAATTATACTACAGAACTTTTGATTAAAAACAACTACCCTCCATCAATTATTGAACGAGCTAAGGCTAAAAACAAAAGTTGCAAGCAAATTACCAAAACAGACAATCCTAAATATCTCACTACCGTAACTATTCCTTATGTAAAAGGAACATCAGAAAAAATTCGTTAGAATAAATTATAAATTTAACATTCGCACTGTTTTTAAGTCCCAAAATAATATAAGAAGTTACTTAATAAAATTAAAACCGAAAAACAAACATCAAGAAAACCAAGAATGTGATATACAAAATTGACTGTGGTTGCAACAAGACGTATATCGGCCAAACATCAAGACCTGTGGAAATTAGAGTAAAAGAACATATTTATAATTATAAAAAAGAAAATATTGAAAAATCTAAATTAGTTGAACATGCAGTAAAAGAAAATCATCATATAAATTTTGAATCGTCTAGTGTAGTGTTTAAAGAATCTTCCTGGACTAAAAGAAATAAAATTGAAAGTGCGTGTATGACAGTTTTAAAAGATAATTGTATTTCCCAACCTTCCATAAATTTCAGTGATATTTTTATACCATTAGTGAAAAAAGAAATCCATTCCAAAATTATGAATTGCAAACCATATTTTTCTACATAATTCTTTTATAACTTATTAGTTTTTGGTCTTTATAGTTAGTTTTAAATTTTATTCTATTTTATCATATGTTTCTTCTATTTTACACATATGTTTTTTTCTGTAAACAATGTCAAAACTGATGATGCCTTAACCGGCGAAAGCGCTATTTTAATAAAATTTTATGTGGAAGTATACAATATATGTCTTTTCCATTAAAACCAACTTACTTCCACCAAGGATACAAAGCAGAAAATGAAAAACTCTTGGAAGAAAGCGACACGGGACGACTATGTGTTTTGTACAGGAAACTTAAAACAAAACAAAGATTATGCACACAACATATTTGGTTCAATAACCAATGCCGTAAGTTAAATATATTTCCTAATTATATCCAAATCAAAATTAACTCTAAATCTCGTTCATCAAAATCTGCCTTATATAAGGCTAAGAAAGTATGGCTAACAGAAGAGATCAAACATTGGTATCAATTGAGAGACAATGTTAGTACATATCTTAAAATTATTCATGAACTACTCATTTTGAGATTACATCCCATTAAATTAGATATATTTCAAGCAGAAACTTTTGATATTGTCAGTGATACGATTCATAATGTGTTTACTAAACAAGTATCAAAGATTGTAAGGCTTTGTAATGCCAATAAAATAATATGTCCTTTTTCTGATTCCGAATTACCTTACTCCGATAATAACCAGACAAATAATAATCAGTTTGTTCTTAATCTTTCTAACAAATCGATGACAGATAGTGAGTTAAACTTGTTGAGCAAAGGCCTAAATTTTTCAATATCAAATGGACACTTTTCATGCGTGGATATAGTTATGCCAACAGATTCAGCTGCTAATCTATTACCTCCTGAACAGCAAGACTATTACCGGGCTTTGATCCGACAAACACTGGAAAATTCAAATAGACCCAAAAGCAATCTTACTTTCACAGAGATTAGTGCTCTTAAATCGCTAAGAAATGATGAATCAATAGTAATTATTCCTGCTGATAAGGGTAAAGTTACAGTTATCTTGGACAAGGAAGAGTATGATAGTAAAATTAATAAATTAGTTAACTGTGATGAATATACTTCAATAAATAAGGATCCTACAGTAAAAATTGAGAAAATTATAAAACAAGACACTAAAAAAGCATGAAAATGAACTAGGTAAACTTCTTATTGTAAAATTAAGTCCTCAATATTCAAAGCCACCACATTTGTATGGACTACCGAAAATTCACAAAGATTTAATTCCTCTTAGGCCAATAGTAAGTTCCATTGACTCTCCTGTATCAAAGTTATCAAAATTTTTGTTACCTATTATTAGTCCATTATTTGGACAAGCTAATTCTTACATCAAGAATTCAGAAGATTTTATCAATAAAATAAAAAATATTAATATTGATTACAGTGATATTATGGTCAGCTACGACGTAAATAGTCTGTTTACAAATGTACCTGTCTCTGAAGCTTTGTGTCTGATTAGACAACGACTTTCTAATGATAACAACTTCAGTATGAGAACAACATTATCTATTAACTGTGTAATGGAACTTCTTACTGTATGTGTTAGCCACAACTATTTTCAGTTAAAAGATAGATTTTACAATCAAGTATCCGGTTTACCTATGGGTGGTGTTCTCAGCCCAATAATTAGCAACATATTTATGGACCACTTTGAAGACATTGCTTTTGAAAATTGGAGTATTAAACCCAAAATTTGGTTACGGTATGTTGATGATGTCTTTTGTGTATGGGAAAATAAAATTAACATCCAAGACGAATTTTTAAAACACATCAATTCAATTAGACCATCGATAAAATTTACTATTGAAAATGAGGTTAACAGTGAAATTCCATTTCTTGATATTTTGATAACAAAAACAAAAGAAAACACAATTAAAACAACATTATTTTACAAGAAGACTTTCAGTGGACAGTACCTTAATTATAATTCAAATCACCCTCAACATGTAAAAATTGGATTAGTACAAAATTTGTTCCAGAAGATTAATAATTTGGTAACTGATAACAAAGATAAAATTTTAGGAGAAAATTATACTACAGAACTTTTGATTAAAAACAACTACCCTCCATCAATTATTGAACGAGCTAAGGCTAAAAACAAAAGTTGCAAGCAAATTACCAAAACAGACAATCCTAAATATCTCACTACCGTAACTATTCCTTATGTAAAAAGGAACATCAGAAAAAATTCGTAGAATAAATTATAAATTTAACATTCGCACTGTTTTTAAGTCCCAAAATAATATAAGAAGTTACTTAACAAAATTAAAACCGAAAAACAAACATCAAGAAACCAAGAATGTGATATACAAAATTGACTGTGGTTGCAACAAGACGTATATCGGCCAAACATCAAGACCTGTGGAAATTAGAGTAAAAGAAACATATTTATAATTATAAAAAAGAAAATATTGAAAAATCTAAATTAGTTGAACATGCAGTAAAAGAAAATCATTCATATAAATTTTGAATCGTTCTAGTGTAGTGTTTTAAAGAATCTTCCTGGACTAAAAGAAATAAAATTGAAAGTGCGTGTATGACAGTTTTAAAAGATAATTGTATTTCCCAACCTTCCATAAATTTCAGTGATATTTTTATACCCATTAGTGAAAAAAGAAATCCATTCCAAAATTATGAATTGCAAACCATATTTTTCTACATAATTCTTTTATAACTTATTAGTTTTTGGTCTTTATAGTTAGTTTTTAAATTTTATTCTATTTTATCATATGTTTTCTTCTATTTTACACATATGTTTTTTTCTGTAAACAATGTCAAACTGATGATGCCTTAACCGGCGAAAGCGCTATTTTAATAAATTTTATGTGGAAGTATACAAAATATGTCTTTTCCATTAAAAAGGTTATATACTCTCTAAAAATGTGTAGGACATGTGGTACATGTTCTAGGTGGGTTATATGCTCTCTAAAAAATGTGTGTAGGACATGTGGTAAATGTTCTAGGTGGGTTATATGCTCTCAAAAATGTGTAGGACATGTGGTCCATGTTCTAGGTAGGTTATATGATCTAAAAAAATGTGTAGGACATATGGTCCATGTTCTAGGTAGGTTATATGCTATCAAAAATGTGTAGGGCATGTGGCCCATATTCTAGGTGGGTTATATGCTCTCTACAAATGTGTAGGACGTGTGGTCCATGTTCTAGGTGGGTTATATGCTCTCTTAAAAATGTGTAGGACATGTAGTCAATGTTCTAGGTGGGTTATATGCTATCTAAAAATGTGTAAGGACACGTGGTGGTCCATGTTAATAGGTGGGTTATATACTCTTTAAAAATGTGTAGGACAATTTTGGTCCATGTTCTAGGTGGGTTATATGCTATCTACAAATGTGTAGTACATGTGGTCCAAGTTTTAGGTAGGTTATATGCTCTCTAAAAAATGTGTAAGGACATGTGGTCCATGTTCTAGGTGGGTTATAGCTCTCTACAAATGTGTAGGACTTGTGGTCCAAGTTCTAGGTAGGTTTATATGCTCTCTAAAAATGTGTAGGACATGTGGTCCATGTTCTAGGTGGGTTATATGCTCTCTAAAAAACGTGTAGGAGATGTGGTCAATATTCTAGGTGGGTTATATGATCTAAAAAAAATGTGTAGGACATGTGGTCCATGTTTCTAGGTAGGTTATATGCTATATCAAAAAATGTTGTAGGGCATGTGGCCCATATTATAGGTGGGTTATATGCTCTCTACAAATGTGTAGGGACGTGTGGTCCATGTTTCTAGGTGGGTTATAGCTCTCTACAAATGTGTAGGACTTGTGGTCCAAGTTCTAGGTAGGTTATATATGCTCTCTAAAAATGTGTAGGACATGTGGTCCCATGTTCTAGGTGGGTTATATGCTCTCTTAAAAAATGTGTAGGACATGTGGTAAATGTTCTAGGTGGGTTATATGCTCTCATAAATGTGTAGGACATGTGGTCCATGTTCTAGGTAGGTTATATGCTCTCTAAAAACGTGTCGGAGATGTGGTCAATATTCTAGGTGGGTTATATGGTCTAAAAAAATGTGTAGGACATGTGGTCCATGTTCTGGGTAGGTTATATGCTATCAAAAATGTGTAGGGCATGTGGCCCCATATTCTAGGTGGGTTATATGCTCTCTACAAATGTGTAGGACGTGTGGTCCATATTCTAGGTGGTGATATACTCTCTAAAAATCATTAGGACATGTGGTATATGTTCTACTTGGGTTATTAATAACGTCTTTATCACTCGTGACATTAGTTACGAGTGAGATTATTAGATTATCTTATTATTAAATAAGACCATCTCTAACGGAAGAGCAGCTCAGATCGAAAGCTTCAGAGTCAAGAAGGCTGCTTCTGTGGCAAGTTTGGGTTTTAGTCAACCTTTTAAAGAGACAGAGTGGTTTATTAAAAAGTTACTTAATATTTGTTAAAGTTTAAAGTAAAACTTTCCTCCTTTGAGATATTATTAAAGCATAAATTTCCTTAAATAACTCACTGCATGGTCGCACACAGTTTCATGTTATACATACATACATCGCGAAGACAGTAGGAACTATTTTTACAACGTATATATTACGAGGGAGTACGACTCTCTATGGCCAACATGAAATAATACAAATAACTCACTGCAATGTCACACCACGGTTTCATGTTGTTACATACATCGCGAAGACAGTAGGAACTATTTTACAACGTATATATTACGAGGGAGTACGACTCTCTATGGCCAACATGAAATAATACAAATAACTCACTGCATGTCACACACGGTTTCATGTTGTTACATACATCGCGAAGACAGTAGGAACTATTTTACAACGTATATATTACGAGGGAGTACGACTCTCTATGGCCAACATGAAATAATACAAATAACTTACTGCATGTCACACACGGTTTCATGTTGTTACATACATCGCGAAGACAGTAGGAACTATTTTACAACGTATATATTACGAGGGAGTACGACTCTCTATGGCCAACATGAAATAATACAAATAACTCACTGCATGTCACACACGGTTTCATGTTGTTACATACATCGCGAAGACAGTAGGAACTATTTTACAACGTATATATTACGAGGGAGTACGACTCTCTCTATGGCCAACATGAAATAATACAAATAACTTACTGCATGTCACACACGGTTTCATGTTGTTACATACATCGCGAAGACAGTAGGAAACTATTTCACAACGTATATATTACGAGGGAGTACGACTCTCTATGGCCAACATGAAATAATACAAATAACTCACTGCATGTCACACACGGTTTCATGTTGTTACATACATCGCGAAGACAGTAGGAACTATTTTACAACGTATATATTACGAGGGAGTACGACTCTCTATGGCCAACATGAAATAATACAAATAACTTACTGCATGTCACACACGGTTTTCATGTTGTTACATACATCGCGAAGACAGTAGGAACTATTTTACAACGTATATATTACGAGGGAGTACGACTCTCTATGGCCAACATGAAATAATACAAATAACTTACTGCATGTCACACACGGTTTCATGTTGTTACATACATCGCGAAGACAGTAGGAACTATTTTACAACGTATATATTACGAGGGAGTACGACTCTCTATGCCCAACATAAAATAATACAAATAACTTACTGCATGTCACACACGGTTTCATGTTGTTACATACATCGCGAAGACAGTAGGAACTATTTTACAACGTATATATTACGAGGGAGTACGAATCTCTATGGCCAACATGAAATAATACAAATAACTCACTGCATGTCGCACACAGTTTCATGTTATTACATACATCGCGAAGACAGTAGGAACTATTTTACAACGTATATATTACGAGGGAGTACGAATCTCTATGGGCAACATAAAATAATACAAATAACTTCTAATGCGTAAAAGACGTCGATTCCATCAAATCTAACGTAAAATTCCACGAGACTTAATTAAAAAATAGGGTTTAAGCCTCATTAACTTGAAGAATAATTTTAATTCACACAGTCACACTTCAAAACGAGACTTGTTTTAACAGTTCACTCCTACAAATAGTACACGTAGCCGTAACATGTAAAGAATTATATTAGATACGGCATAAGACATGTAACTGATTGGCCAGTTGTAGCAGATTAAGTAAAATGATAATTATAATTAGTAATAGTATATATAATTTATTTTTATATATAAGTTTGTTTATGTGTAAAACTAGCTCAAAAAATGTTTATTTTGTACAGTGGATTAATGGATGTTAAATAATTTATTAGAAACGATAGTTAAGTGTTCTCATACTCTGAGATATGTCTGATGATTATAATAGTTTTTAGGCTTTTACAATCAGTTTGGGAAAATCAATTTCACTTGTAACTTGAAACTCTATTGTAGAAAAACAATTATAAACCAGTGGAAAACAATTGAGTCTATAAAAGTATAATTATACTACTTACTACTAAGAAGAGGAATAGAACAGAGGAAAGCACTTTGCTTATTTAAGTTTAATATTGCTCATAGTACTTAAGGAAACTTGTATTAAAGTATGAATTAAAGAAGGGGTAACTAACTGTTTATGATTTAGAGAATTAAGAAAATATGATGAAACGACCATCAAGTTATATCAGTGTCAACGACTGACATGCTCAGAGTTATTAAAAGACAACGACAAAATTATTTAAGATTACCAACACATATATCAACCAATAATCTAATATAAGTACATGCATAAGTATGATCAATTTCTAACGTTTTTGCGGTCAAAATTTTAGTCCTTATACTTGAGCCTACATTAATAGGATAATGTCTGCTCCTACCCCGGTTCCTGCTGCAGTTACTCTGCTCCTATCCCGGTTCCTGCTGCAGTTACTCTGCTCCTATCCCGGTTCCTGCTGCAGTTACTCTGCTCCTATCCCGGTTCCTGCTGCAGTTACTCTGCTCCTATCCCGGATCCTGCTGCAGTTACTCTGCTCCTTCCTTTCCTGTCTTCTCTCCGACTCAGGTCTTGATGATGTTTACTGATCTAGTATTTATCACACCACTACTGTTGAACGATTATTTTATGTAAGTTTTATTTTCACATGGAACTACAAACTTTCAAGAATGATTTAAACTTCCTAATAGTAACAATCTACATTGTTCTTTAAAAATATCCTATACTAGATTCATGTAACAAAGACTAAACTGTGTTGTGGTATGGTAAGTCCTTGGTCGGGGACCAGCTGATGGACACTTTTGACTGATCTCTGAATAGAAGATCAGGTGTACCAACTTTATTCTCAACTTTCATCACAATATAACTCCATAGAGACAAGTCCGAAATAATATTTTGTGTCTGTTGACATTTTTGTAGTTTATTAAGCGAAATAATATTATGGAATTATACAAAATTATAAACATAATTTCACTAAAATAGAATATTAGATGATACATATTTATAAATTTTCTAGTGTATAGTTACTAGTATATTATTCCTAAAATATAGTTACTTATATTATTCCTTGTATATAAGTCATAAATAATTTTAAACACCCTGAAAAAGATTTACCATACTTAACAAACCACTACACATGACTTTACTGTGAAGCATATTACTAATCAGTTCATCAGTATTAGTAGTAATAAATATATTAAATATTGCAACATAACGAGATCAAAGTTCAAGTGGAAACAGTTTTGTGAGGTAATACAAGCCGAGCTGCTTCCATACATAAGTAAACATACTGCCATTGTCATCACGTCAGCAACTGAAGTTTTCTAGGTGTTTAGGGCTCATAATAGTTTTGCATCAGCGAGGTAACATATGCATAGCTGCTTAGAGCATTTTTGTCTCGAAATCAAACATAGTATCAGTAAAATGTCTACCACAGAAAACTCAGCCATTTCTCTTCTTGACAAATGTAAAGCTCGTAGTACTATAATGATTAGGTGCACTATCTGGGTTTGTAGCCTGGCAAGTATAAGGAGCCGGCTGTGCTAAAGGCCATCATGAAGGTTTCACCTTCAGAACAATGTTAATTCTCATGGAAGTGTAGGCGATGTCTCATTTTAAGGATATAAGTATACGAATCCAATCACATTACTATTTTAGACTTTTATAGTTTATTTGAAAATAATCTCTAACCGATCGTACCTCCTAGCTTAATTAAGCATAATTAATATGAACAAATTACAATAGCACTAAATAAAGTTTTGGACACATTTTAATTATATATTGAAATTGTGACTTCTTCCATAACGCTGCGATCAAAAGTAAGGGAATCAATTTGCATGAGGTTTAATTATTTTAAACAGGAAAATGTTGTCACACTGCAGCCGACTCTAATGTAAGGACGATGAAAGCAAACATAAGTCGCTAAATAGTACACGGCGCCATATAGATTACAGTAGGCATGTGTATAATAAGGCTCGTCATTAAATAAAGAAGCGTAATGATAAACGTAGGAAGGAAAAAAGTTGATGCTGTTTTCATTTTGCTTCCAAGATTACACTTTATAATCCATGAATTTTTACAATAAAGTTGATAATGTTAAGAATACTTAAAGCCTATCGATATTTGACTATGTGCCTGTAAGTTAGAGTTTTATTGATTATTACAAACAAAACTCTCGTTTAATTTCTTGCCTTAAGTATGACAATTACAAAGTTGGTTAATATATTTGTTTAGTTTATAGTTTTCTTTATCTACAATGTACATTGGTTGATATTTAATGCCTTAGAGTATCATAAATTTCCTGTTAGTATCATATAATCTTAGACGCCATACTATTAAACGACCCACTGAAAGAGAACCTCATTTAATGACTGTAATAAAACGCGCATGAGGTCACATGCAATCTATAACCTCACAACGAGTACGGTCATGGTCAGCTGTTTATAATAAATTCAGTCACCTGACAACTATTGCTCTATTTATGCTTTATTGGTTTCTTATTTAAAATTACAGTAGAAACAATCAGTTTTCAGTCAAAAATAATAATTTTAATGAAACGATTATTTTGATATGTTGCTTGATAATACAATCGCCAAGTAGACTTAAGCTTAATTCAAAAGTGTAGTTACTTTAAATATCTACAGCGTCATTCAATTGGTTTATGGAAATGCATTCTGAACTATAGAGTATAAAATAAAAAAAATATCTTTTAGTCAATGAAAATGTTAAATAAGAATGTAAGTTATTATTTAACAATGAACTGCTATAATTACAGAGTTTATCATGAATGGTAATTTTTGTAATTAAAAACTTTGTCCAGTTTCTTATTTATCAGTATTTTTCTTATACATTTTCAAAGTAAATGAAAGAGCCGACTCTTAAATACTGGAATTTAACGACTACCACTTTAAATAGTTCCTACAACCTTTTTAAAGATACACGTACTTTTTAGCGGAATGCATGTACACAGTTTTTTGTTATAAATACATGAAGATTAACAATTTTTAGAATTGAGTGAATAATTAGGTATTATACAAGAAAAATTCTTTACTCTTTATTTTGTGCAACAGTCGATATTAATGTTAGAATATTTTTTTTTTTTCTAATATTATGCATAGCAATACATTATTTCATTTCTCAAAACTCTAAAATAACAATCTGAAATACACGCAACTAACTGTATTGATTTACTTAATTTATTGCTATGATGTAGCCTACATATTATTAAGTTGAATATTTTAAACTTGATGATACTTGGTGATGTACAATGTATCGTACACTAATGAAATGGTGTACACATACAACCATAAAATAACTGCTTATTTTAGTTTTTTTATTAACTCCAAAACTACTATTACATATTATCATAAAATAGTAAATTAATATTATTATCATATTATACTATTCCCTGTGGAATTCCCTTCAGTCATATATGTTTGGTTCATTTTTATTCTATTATAATTATCTTTGATGCCATTAGCTTTAAACTTTTAGGGTAAATCTGGGAACCAGTATTGAATATTCGGTATTGACGTGAACGAAATCGTTCAACGTTCGTGAGGTAAGTAAAACTGTATCTAGCATATTCAGATATATTATAATGAAACTACAAGGCTGCATACTGAATGTGAAATTTAGTATCGAGGGGGTTATTAACAATTTTAAACACGCTTTGACACTGCCCCTTAAATATATTAAATAATAAATTAATACATATAAGTTTCTGAAAAATGACCCTGTAATAGGAATCGAGAATTCTAAGTCTCAGAGTATAATAATTTCTCGTTTTCTATTGGCGCTTTTACAACAAAATAAAGTGTGATATTATTTGCTATCCAAATTATTTTCTTGACTCTCATCAGAGCCTACTGTCTTACCTGAGTTCTATAGAGCTCTATATAATATTTTGATTGCCTGCTGGCCTAGAGGTGACATCGGATACCAAACAGCAGTAATAATGTATTTCCCATATTTCGAAATCGCTTCCGTATTTCAGGCCAAGTATTATAACTGACAATTATATATCAAGTGTATGTGGAGTTTAACTAAAAATACATTTAACTGTGCGTCTTTGATTGCCCGAGGTATGTGTGGTCAGACCTGGAATGATAATAGATATTAACGTGATATTCTAGCAGTGAGGGCATATTCTGTCAAACCAAACAAAATAAACTGATTAATTACATTAAGAAATTTAATTGAAAGGAACGCTGAAAGAGCCGTTTTACGCATACATATATCTACGAACATTCTTCAAAAACATAAACAATGAAAAATTAAAAAAGGTTTCCACAAAAAAACACGTCTCATAATTATTTATACAATATAATTAAAAAATTCAAATCGGAGTAGTAGGTCGATTTAATACTTACTATCGAAATAGATGTATAAATTAATAAAAATTTGTACACATTTTGGGATACTTTACTTGTATTATTAGTTGTTTCAAGGAAATATTCAAATTTTGTAATATTATGTAAAAGCTTAATAACTATATAACTTAAGTAAAGAAACTGTCAGTCAACCTTCACATTACTTTAGTGTCACATCCAGTGTCTGAGCTTCACATGACCGTTGTTACTGCTACGATGTAAATGTTATAATGTCAGCTAACACAAATATAATACCTCCATATATGGATTAGATATGGTTTCACCGACAAAACTTAGAAGGTAGTGATAAAACATGTTTTATTTTATTTATCAATCACTATACAAAGATAACGACTGCATTATACCGCTCAATGTGCTACAAAACACCGCTTGAGTTTACCTGAGCTGAGCACTGAGGCTGAGATATTGTGTCAAAATTAATTGTTCTAACATAGGCTTCTTGGCAGTAGTCAGCAGCTGTTTAATGTTGCAACCTTTTGTTACTCTGCAACTGGCTGTTACTCAAAGGTGCCACTTCACATAGTACTTAATTATTTCTGTTATGTTTCTGGAAGGATTATTTATTGATACAATATAGGGTGGGAGAAGTTAAACCCAATAATACAATAGACAGAATAGACATGTGAAACATCAAGTAATGAGAATTACAAATATATAATTAAATGTATTTAATCCACCAACGCACCATATTAACCAGTAACGCTGACAGTCGGAGATAAGGTAATTGTTATTTCAGGTGTTTGCCTTGGAACTGTTGGCGATAAGCATAAACTTGCTGCGAGAATGTTAAGTGAGAATGTTTGAATTAATAACAATCTCCAGATTTATTACGATTATTCATGACTTTAACGACTATTCACCCCTAATAGAAGAACATTAATGTTTTACGATCATAATACATTTATCGCTGCAACTATTGTATTGCATTTCGTAATATTTAGGAAAATATTAACGTTTTTAAATTATATGAATACAATGCACTTATTGTAACAGAAATTACTAGTTTCAGTATGTTAAGTTTACAGCTCACCCAGTAATGTTTCTTTATACTTTGTTATGAATTGTACAAATGTAACTCATATTATCCTTTTATTAATTAGTTATTGTGTAAGGCTAAATGTTTTACTCATGGCAACAGTTCCAAGTGTATTGTACGTGATACCTATTTCATTCTGATGCCCCTGAAGAAAAATGTATTAAACTATTTTTTATTACAAGTTTCCTGTCTATTTATTGCTATAATACAACTAGTTATATTATTCTTTTAAGGAGAGCCGATCCCCTTTTAAGCCTTATTCTGCCGGTTCTCTTGGTCACTGGTGTGTTCGAGGATCTTATCAAACACGATAAGGGGTGGAGTCGATATAGTTCATAGCCAATGGTACTGGTACAAAGTACAACGATCACATACAGGATTTGAACCTGCGCTATCTCTAACTCAGGCACGAAGTTCACAGTATAGACCACTTGGCCATCGGTATTCCCATAATAATATTTAATTTACTAAAATTTAAACCAGTATACAGTTTTAAAGGTGTAACTATTACTATGGTACTACAGTAATAAATTATAATGTACACAGCCTCTGCTCAGGGGAGGTTAGGCAGGGAGAGTAGCGGTTTAAATTATCAAGGTCATGGCAAGTTGTGTCGATTGTAAAACTTTATAATCTAATTAGGACATGAAATTTCCATCTGGCCAATCATGGGCTTTGTCATCAAAATAAACCAAATATGAAGTATCCCATATATATACAGCCGCATGTGATACTGACTGACTCACTGACTGACATATATATACAAATTCTAACATACTTCTAGAAGTGCTGGAAACTTGAAATTTGGCATGCAGGTACCTTTTGCAATATGACCCGGAGGAAAAGTCTGAAAACCGGATATTTTTACTTTTTAACCCTTCAAAAAAAATTAAAAACCGGTTGAAACTGGTTAAAAACTGGTGTAGTTTTTTGCTTTAGAGCCGTCTAGCGAATAAACCGTTGGTCGTAGCTCAAATCTAATTTTTGAGGGGATTTAGCGAATTGTCTAATCTACAAAATAGGCACATTAGATTTTCCCACATCTCTACTGATCAACCCGTAAAATGCTTCCAAACTCGAACATTTTGTCGAATTTTGGCAATTTTCGCTTGTAGACTTTTGTTTGAGGCTCTGTTGTGTCTAAACCGTAGGTCGTAGCTCGGATCTGACGAAAAAAACGCTAGTGTGAAGTGAAGCGATCTACAAAAAAGGTCCAGTGACTTTTTGCTCTATCTCCATTGGTTTTGCCGCAAAACGCGATTAAGTGAAAACATTTTGAAAATTTTGCCCAAAAATTTTACCTTTCGGGCTCGATAGCGCCTAAACGGTTGGTCGTAGCTCAAAATAAATTTTCAATGGGATTTAGTAAACGGCGTGATCTACAAAAAAGGTCATGTAACATTTTGCCCTACCCTCAATGGTTTGGCCGCATAACGCGTTTTAAAGTATTGATTTTCTAAGTGTTACGTGAGATTTTGTTTTCTGGGTTTTATTCCGGCCAAACTACGTATTGTATCACAGAATAAAAATTTGAATTTTATTAATAATTAATGCGATCTACAAAAAAGGTCCAGTAACATTTTGCTCTATCTCCATTGGTTCGGCTAATAAATGTAAATATTTCGTAATTTCTTTTTAATAACTTTGTTTCTAGAGTCGATAGCGGCCAAACGGTTAGTTCTACCTTAAATCTAAAAACTTTTATGGCTATAAATTGATGGGATCTACAAAAAAGGTAATGTAACTATTTGTTGTATGTCCTTTAATAAGCCAGAAAAACGCTATAAATAGCTAAATATTTGTCGTTGATTGGCAATTTTTGGAGTTTTTAAATTATTATGTGACTAATATTTGTGTAATTCATTCCAGATTCAGTTTGCACTTGCTTTGCTACGTTAACGAGTGAATACAACTCCACATTAGAAACTGGCTGAGCGTTAGTTAAGCGTCAATAGTAGATAGGGACAGAGAAAGATTTTATTATGTTCACAGACACAACACCCTCTAAAATAGGCCCAAAGTGTGTCATTAACCCCCGGTAATATTAACCCCCCCCGGGGATTTCCTGGTATGACCTGATAACCTCCTGAGTACATTCAACCCCCTGATGTGTTAATCCCCCTGGTAACATTAAACCCCCCCCCAGGGAATTTCCTGGCATGACCTCATGTCCGAATTTGACCAGTCACCAAATCTCTTAACCCCCCCTGGGAAGTTCCTGGTATGACCAGATAACCCCCGGTAACGTTAACCCCCCCTGGGAATTTGTTCATATGACCAGACAATATCCTGACGAATTTAAACCCCCTGATGTCTAACCCCCTTAACATTAATCACCCCCCCCTGGGAATTTCTCGCCTTGACTAGATAGTCTCCTGGTGACATTAAACCCCCTGTACCACTTAAATACTGCCTTAAGGTCGGTTTTTATTATGTTTATACTAAACAATTCAAGATAGCTGACCCGTGCAGACTTTTCTCCCGAGCTCATTTCTGGCTAAACCATAGGTCGTAGATCAGATCTGAGGGCACAATCGAAAGACAAAATTAAATTTCCAACAAGAAAGGTCCAGTCACTTTTTGTCGTATCTCTAACGGTTTAACCGCAAAATGCCCTCAAAGTCAAAAGTTTTTACGAATCCGGAAAAAAATCTATGAAAAAGGTCAATTTTTAAATCCCTTGTCATTTACTTAATGTCCGGACTTAAACCAGTCACCGAATTCCGCTTATCCCCGAATTTGCAAGCGTTTACTTTGGGGGCCTGGGGGCGTAGCCCCCAGCGAGCCGAAGGCGAGTCCTATATATATACTATATTATATACAACCGCATGTGTAACTGACTGACTGACTGACTGACACGTATACTAATTCTAACCTACTTCCAGATGAGTTAGAGACTTGAAATTTGGTACACAGATAGCTTTCCACGTGTAACCACCAGGAAAATCCCGAAAAGTGAGAATTTTTCATTTTCAACCCCTCAAAAAAATTCCCAAAAAATCGCGCATTCTTCACCCCTGCAGGCATTTTTTGTAAGCCCGATAGCGGGCGAACCGTTGGAGCTAGCTCGGATCTGACGGAAAATTCATGGTCAGGAATGAAGTGAACTACAAAAAAGGTCAAATGACTTTTTTGCTCTATCTTCCATGGTTAAGCGACAAAACGCTCGAACATTTGAAATTCCAGAGATTTTTTCGATAAAAATAATGTTTCAAGCCCGATAGCGGCCGAACCGTTGGTCGTAGCTCAAATCTGATTGACCCATCAAAATTAGCAAATTATGCGCGATCTACAGAAAAGGTCCAGTAATCTTTTGCCCTATCTCGATTGTTTTGGCCGAAAAAACGTGATTATGTACAATTTTGTTGTAACTTTTACGCGAAACTTTTGTTTTTGGGGTCGATAGCGGCGAAACCATTGGTCGGAGGTCAAAATAAGACTAACGTTTTATTTAGGAAATAAGATGACCTACAAAAAAGGTCCAGTGACTTTTTACTATATTTCCCTTAGTTTGACCGCAAAAAAACGCGATTAAGTGAAAATATTGGACATTTTCGCCTAAAAATTTACATTCCGGGCTTGATAGCGGCTAAAACGGTTGGTCGTAACTCAAAACAAATTTTAAAACGGGATTTAGGAAATCACGTGATCTACAGAAAAGGTTCAGTGACTTCGGGAGTTGGCTGAGCGTTAGCTAAGCGTCAATAGTAGATAGGGACAGAGGAATATTTATTATGTTCACAGACACAATACCCTCTAAAAAGGCCCAAGTGTGTCATTAACCCCCGGTAATATTAACCCCCCCCCCGGGGATTTCCTGGTATGACCTGATAACCTCCTGTACATTCAACCCCCTGATGTGTTAACCCCCCTGGTAACATTAAACCCCCCAGGGAAATTTCCTGCCATGACCTCATGTCCGAATTTTACCAGTCACCAAATCTCTTAACCCCCCCCCCCCTGGGAAGATCCTGGTATGACCAGATAACCCCCTGGAGACTTATCCCCCGGTAACGTTAACCCCCCCTGGGAATTTGTTCATATGACCAGACAATATCCTGACGAAATTAAACCCCCTCTTGTCTTAACCTCCTTAACATTAATCACCCACCCAGGGAATTTCTCGCCTTGACTAGATAGTCTCCTGGTGATATTAAACCCCCTGTTTCGACTTAAAATACTGCCTTGAGGTCGGTTTTTATTATGTTTATACTAAACAATTCAAGATAGCTGACCCGTGCAGACTTTTCTCCCGAGCTCATTTCTGGCTAAACCATAGGTCGTAGATCAGATCTGAGGGCACAATCGAAAGACAAAATTAAATTTCCAACAAGAAAGGTCCAGTCACTTTTTGTCGTATCTCTAACGGTTTAACCGCAAAAATGCCCTCAAAGTCAAAAGTTTTTTATGAAAAAGGTCAATTTTTTAAATCCCTTGTCATTTTACTTAATGTCCGGACTTAACCAGTCACCGAATTCCGCTTATCCCCGAATTTGCAAGCGTTTACTTTGGGGGCCTGGGGGCGTAGCCCCCAGCGAGCCGAAGGCGAGTTATTATTGAATACAATGATAAAGAAAATATTTGTCAGAGAGCCTATACACTAACGACAGAATATGCCCCACATCCTGAGTCGTTATTGTAAGGGGCAACCCACCAGCTAGTCATACATTCCCACGTCCGGGCAGGGGAGAGTGGATAATATTTAAATATAATCCTTAGTTAAAAAAGTAGAGAAGACAATGAACGAAGGCAGTATGTCGAAACGTTGTTCAAAATTTCAATTGATAACTATATTTTGTAAACTTAAACTCAATTTTTGCCAACCACAAGAATTACTGTTCCGGGCGACTAAGAACTGAAAAAGTAAACTAAAGGTCAAATATGTAAATGTCTCAGTGTAAATGTTAACCTCGCTTTACAGTTTACAGTTGGGCTCTCTTTTGTTTCTAAACTCACCATTATTTATCTTGTTTTAGCGGCTTTAGGTAAGTAATAATGCTTAACGTAGAAAGTGTTTTGATGTTAGCTTATGTTGGAGTTACCGCGATAAGTTATTTGTGTTATTGATTCCATTATTTTTGTATTTTTATTTAGCACCATGTCAGCTAACCGTTTGGTAATAGGCTCCTTTTACATTTATCCCACATGATAGATTTAGACAAAACAATGTAAAGTTCACTATGTACTGCATATACTTTAAGTAAAAAATGTTATTTATTACACATATTCGTATTCTAATATAGGATTCAAAGGCAGTAGCCTTCATAAAACAGCTAACTTCATATTTTTGAGAGGATGTTTTTAGATCAACATAATATTTTCAATATCTCTATAGTTATAAATATTAAGCTTTCCTAACTATTCAATATTTTCTCTAAACATGTGTAACATTCTGGTAAGAGATTCAAGAGCAAAATTGAAAAATGTATGCAATATGTATTGGAAAGCGCAAGGGTAGCTAGAACTATTTGAATAAAGAAGTTACAGGAAGCACAAAACATTAAATGTGGCATGTTGGTTTTAACAATCAAATGGAAATTGAATACTATTAAATAACAGAAATTGATTGTAGGCATCAAATTATTGCGTTCCAAGACGTAAACAGTCGATAGAGAGATCAGTGTCAGGTTGAAAATGATTAGATTTGTAAGTATCTTGATTGATCTGGTAGATGTAAGTGACTGAATATCTGTGAGATCCCGTAGTTAAAAAGTTTCTTAGGAATTATAAAGTCGAGGAGAGGCGCTAAGTGTAACTCTGGGGCATTTCTTATTTAAAGAGTATTAATTTCTGAGCCAGAAGTTGAGATCTCTGATGATGTTGATTTAGCGAGCTTTTTAGACTCTCGCGTTCAACCAACTGAACGATACCAAAGACGCCAAAATCAGAACGTGAAGACACCAAAATGTCTTATCATAACTTTTTAATTGTTTTAGTTCTAATATTAAGTGTGTTCCAAGTATTGTGCACAGTGAAGGGATCTTGTAAACTATAAGAGATATAAACATTTTGCGTAATAACAAGAGCAACAAATTCATGTAATTAAATTTAATTATTGGTTGCATCGATGCCCGTAAGAAACTATTGATGATGGAAGTGTTCAAACTGTCCCAGCTCTCTTATTATTACCTGTAAGGGATCGTTTTTTTATGCGTTTTTTGAAATGTTATCTAGTTTTGAAATATAATTATGAAAACCTTTTCAATACTAAGTGTAGGAAGTGTAGTTGTCCAAATAAGTTTCTTTGTACTTATTGAAAAGGAAACAGATTTCTTCAGGCTTAACCCTTTGAGTGCCACAGCATATTTTCCCAAAGTCATACGCATAAATTGCCGGAGCATTTCCTTCTGTTTTGCAAGCATGTGGGAAAAAAACTATATTAAAAAACTATTCAACCGATTTGAATAACTTTTTTTTAGTTTGTGTGTTATAAAACAAGGTATTTTTTTCATATAATATAATAATTTTATTTTTATTTACACAACAATAATATAGGTTATAACAAAAAACTAAAAAATGAAAAAATAAATATCAAGCAAGTTTGAACTAACATTTTATATATACAATATTTTTTTATTTTTTTAGCTATACCGTATGAAAGAGCATGAAAAACTGAACAAAAATCATGCATAATATGGTGTGTTACAGTAATATTTAACCAGATACTGCAATATATACAAAATACAATAAAAAGCAATATACATCACTAAACAAATAAACACGAAAAAAGAAGTTTACAAATGCATTGTAAGTTTTAATGAACACAATTTCAGAATAGTAATAACAACAGTTTTCAGCATAAACACACGAAACTAGCACAATGTAAACACTCAATGAACCAAACTGTAGTTAATAGCAACAAGTAGCAGCTGACCAACTATTGCGTCATCTGTTTTTTTTGCTGATGGCAAATAATTACAAGGAGGCGGTGAACAATAAAAATCAATCACAACCGATTGTTCGAAACTTGTAGATTGCCGTGAAATAAGTTATTTGTCAAAACAAAAATGAATTATATGTGATATTAATTAAATAAAAATCGTCTACTGTGTAGATGCCGGCGATTTATGCACATTTCACAACATCTACTATGTAGACGCTGCGGCACTTAAAGGGTTAAAAACTAGTAAATTATACTTTTCTTGTGTTTTTGTCAACTAATTCATATAAACCCATTTTTAGGGATCTTTTACTACATTATTTAGATGGTTAGTAAACCTAGCTGATATTTATCTGCACATATTGTTGGAATCAGCTATTTATTGGCACATAGAAATTATATGAGAAGGTCATTCCAAAAACGACTGTCTGTTATTTCTGAGCTAGCAGTAATTTCTGAGTATTTTTCAATCTTGAGGTGTTGTACAATATGATACCCTGTAACAATTTCCTGTGCAGTTTTTTATCTAAATAACCAAAACTATAGTTTTCCGTATTGAAACAGTACAAACTATTGAAGAGTTAAAATTAAGTTATACAACTTTTCATATGTTAATAATATGTTTTCTTGCACATTTACGTTATCAAACTTAGACTAGATAACCTCCTAAAGTATTAATACCTAAAGTACCCTCCTTATTTATACCTAAAGTATTAATATTAATTATTAATACTTTTGAAACAAATACAATATTTTAAATTATAAAATTCTATTAACTAGGTGAACGCAATTCAAGTTAGCTAGCTGAATTTAGATGTAAGGGATTTAAAAATAGCTATTAGAAGTATGTAAAATTTGGTATTTTCAAAGTACTAATTTTAAACAATAACAAAACAATATTTTTAGTAATTTATTAGTTATTTCCTCCCATTAGGTGACATACTAAGTAAATTGATGGTATAGGTTAATACCTTATGTCTTCTTTGATACTATTTACGAAACATAACTTACCAAATTACTCACATAAAATAAGTTAAAAATTACCTTTGAGCCGTCATGCAACCCTTTGTGCATTAAACTATAAAATATCAAACTCATATATTTGCATAGTAATCACTTTTAAAAAAACAAAATAAATACTGCGTATTTGAATTCAATGAGAAAAACGTTTCAAATGCTGACAACAAATCACAATGAACTAATAAATATCCTTAAATTTATGTATCAAAATAAGAATGTTAAATTGCTTTACGCAATTTCATGGTAAATTGCTTTAGTTGGTCGTATCCTCACTTAAACACAAAAGATATAAGAAATATGTAAGTGTAAGCATTTATTCCCGATCCGATTCAATTGTTTGTGCTTCACAGTGCTTTGATTAGCATTTTAAATCGAACTTCCCTACAACTACTTTCACCTCTAATAATTTCTTAAACTGACCTCATTCATCTTTTAACTAAGTAGATCTGTGTTTTCAGTTGTAGAAATTGTTACTGTTTCGGCTTTAGCTGTAATTTTTGAAACATTACTTTAGTGAGCTTTCTTGGACGTCTGATGAAATTAATTACGTAATTAATTTTTAGATGAGTTCGAGAAGAGCTGCAGGTTTGCACGCAATACAGTTATATGTAATAATAGAAATTTTCATATTTTAACTTTATGGACTTATTTATAACTTCACATATTTCTTTACAGGAAGATATATCTTGTCCTAAACTGTACAATATTGTACTAGTAACTAAATTGATTTCCAATCATGTAACTAATTATTCTCGTATAAAAAACACATCCTATTAGCAAGTTGTCTTCACTCGCTTCTAAAGCGCGATGTTGTGATCGACTTCCCTAGAAATAATCCCAGACACAAAGTACAAAAAACGACTGGTTACGAGTCAATATACTTTACAAACAATATAGTATTAGATTTAAATGACACTTCTTTAAGATAACGATAAACAACTTGTATCTCGACATTACGAGGGAGACATGTACCTTGTAGTAGGAAGGTTTTACGTCATTATTTCCTAAAGTTGCTCTATACTGTTTTGTACTGTGAATGATGTATAATTAGTGACATTCTAGTGACTGTTTGAATACGTCTAGGGTTGCGGCAGTAACACATAGGGAATACCTCCTGTCACATTACAACGAATAGACGTTTTCCACTGGCCAATTTATATTAATTCAGTTGCACAAAGGTATGTTATCATAACATTATTGGCTATGAAATATCGAATAAATATATTTAACGCATATGGTATGCATCCTGATTCCTGAAAAACTAATAGATGTTTGCAAGTTGAAAATATATATTATGTTAGTATAATATTATTGATTGCGAATTGTAGAATCACACACTTACCACACAGGGAATGCCTCCTGCTTCCTGAAAACTAATAGATGTTTGCCAGTTGTAAATACATATATTACGATATAATTATTTATTGTGAATTCTAGTCACACTTACCACACAGGGAATGCCTCCTGCTTCCTGAACACTAATAGATGTTTGCCAGTTGTAAATACATATATTACGATAGAATTATTTATTGTGAATTCTAGTCACACTTACCACACAGGGAATGCCTCCTGCTTCCTGAACACTAATAGATGTTTGCCAGTTGTAAATACATATGTTAAGATAGAATTATTTATTGTGAATTCTAGTCACACTTACTACACAGGGAATGCCTCCTGCTTCCTGAACACTAATACATGATTGCCAGTTGTAAATACATATGTTACGATAAAATTATTTATTCTGAATTCTAGAGTTGCATACTTACCTCAGAGAGAATGCTTCCTGTTTCCTGAAAATTAATACATGCTTGCCAGTTGTAAATACATATGTTACGATAACATTATTGATTGCTAATTCTAGAGTCACACACTTACCACATAGGGAAAGCCTCCTGCTTCCTGAAAATTAATAGATGTTTTCTAGTTGTAAATACATATGTTACGATAAAATTATTGATTGTGAATTCTAGAGTTGCATACTTACCACAGATGGAATGTCTCTTGCTTCCTAAAAACTGATAGATGTTTGCCAGTTTCAAATATATATTATGTTAGTATAATATTCTTGATTGTTAATTCTAGAGTTGCACACTTACCACATAGGGGATGCCTCCTGATTTCTAAAAACTAATAGATGTTTGCCAGTTGTAAATACAAATGTTACGATAAAATTATTGATTTTTAATTCTAGAGTTTGCATACTTACCACAGAAAAAAACTTCCTGCCACCTGAAACAGATAGTTGTTTGTCAGAGGCCAATTTCTATTGATCAAGTTGCTCTAGAATAACATTCTTCTTCTACGATTATGACTTCTTGAGTTAAAATATTTTTAAAGGTGCCACATCAATATATTGATTTGATGAGTTTTGATATTTGTTGCATCATTGAACTAGCGCTTGTTTGTAATATTTAAATTAATTTTTTTATTCAAATTTGATTTTTTTTTTTAATTTACAGTTAAAGAATTAACAATAATGCGTAATCTGTAGATAAGTACAAAATTTGTATTTCAAAGATAATAATGTAATAGCAAAGATAAAAAAGTAATGATATTAATAGTAGCAACTTTCAAACATTAATTTTTAAAACAGGCTTAAAACAAATTTATTTAAATGAACTGTTACACGAGAATATAATAGTAAGAAGACCAAGAAATTACCTAGTATATAATCATAAGAATAAGAAAACAAGAGCATTTAATGTTGCGCAGAATAAAGTTCTCCGTCTAAGGCTCTGATGACGTCATGAGTAGTTTATATCCTCACTAAGTCGTCAGGAAATCCGTATTTCATTGGAGCCACTCCTGCACGTCCTCATTTATCACTGAAGTCTTCATTTAGTTCAGAAATATTCTCTTGGTTCACCTCTCACTGGATGTAAAACTAATATGTTCCAATAAACATGTCACCCTCTGTCATAATATAACTCCAGCAACAGTTTTGAAACACAAATATACGCCAATTTCAGGGTAACTGCATTGTACTTATAACTTAGTATTTAAAGAGAACTATGGCAATTAGTTCTTTAAATGACGTAAGTGTTATTACCAAGATTTATATTTTTGCGTATTTAACCATATATTAAATACTATAGTTTATCATTTAAAGAAAGTGTATTTATGAACATGTAATTCTTTGTTTTTGAAGATGGAAGAATTATGAAAGGAAAATAATTTTTCCCCTCGGTCAGTGATGAAAAATATCAGTGACACTACGTTTCGAGATCTGCAATCTGATGTCTTCCTCAAGTGAGTAACTAATCTAATATCTTATTATAATCAAAAACGCAGTGTTACTGATTTTCTTCAATCAACGATGTAAAAGGTGCGAAATACTTGACACATTACAATTAATTACAATCATAAATAGTCTATTAAAAGAGTTACATATTTTTACATAAAATTAAGACCTCTATTAACAGATATAACCGTTCTCGATTGTTCACTTATGCTCATGTCGCGAGGTTTTGAGTTATCGGGTGTTTTGCGTCAGCAATTATTAAGCAACTTATAGCAACGCTGAAAAAGCCTCTCAAAAAAGCCTCTACAAATTCTGCCTAAGTTATTTATAATTATTGATGGTTAGAGTTTGTTTATATTTCTTCAGGTTTACAAACTAGGCGTTAGTTGGACACAATAATGAGGAGTCCATGATAAAATTATACCAATACAGATGAATACATTTGAACTATAATATACAATAATTTTAACCCAAACACGGCATTAGCCTAAAAGCAGGCTATCCATCCAGGTACGACTAAAGTAATGACGGCAGCATGTATCAGTTAGAGAAACATTTGTGATAAACTGATCGAACTAACATTTACAAATAGGTTGGTAGTTTATGTTAAGAGCAATTTTAGAGTTTCAGTCTACATAATTTAGAACACAAAAATGTTGAAAGGTTTTAGAAATATATCTTCTAATTTTTAAAACGTGTTAAATAAACAAAAGTAACAAAAATTATATATGACAAAACATTAGTGAGTAACAACAATAATAATAACAATTACTAATGTTTATCAGATGGTAATAAATATTATAGGTTAACTGAAAAAAATAATAATAATATTAAAAACACAACTTCCATAGTAACTTTATTTATACTTTCTAATATTTCTGCCATACACAAGTATCTTAGTGCTAGTCTGTAATATAAAACCGCCCCTTGCAAGAGAGGGACGAGAACATTTGCTCTTCGTCGTCGTAACTCGCTTGCGAACAACGCCGCGTACTTTAATATTCTGGGAGTGACTATTCTCTAATATTTCTGCCACATACAAGTATCTTAGTGCTTGTCTGTAATATAAACCGCCCCTTGCAAGAGAAGGACGAGAACATCTGCCCTCCGTTGTCATAACTCGCTTGCGAACACGCCGCGATCTGTAATATTCTGGGAGTAACTATTCTCTAATATTTCTGCCACATACAAGTATCTTAGTGCTAGTCTGTAATATAAACCGCCCCTTGCACGAGAGGGATGATAACATCTGCCTTCCGTTGTCATAACTCGCTTGCGATCACGCCGCGATCTGTAATATTCTGGGAGTAACTATTCTCTAATATTTCTGCCACATACAAGTATCTTAGTGCTAGTCTGTAATATAAACCGCCCCTTGCACGAGAGGGATGATAACATCTGCTCTCCGTCGTCATAACTCGCTTGTGAACACGCCGCGACCTGTACTGTTCGGGAGTGACTATTCTCTATTATTTCCGCCACAAGTATATAATCAGATACATGCGTGACTGTCATACATATGATAACTTTGACTTATCTGCAAAGATGGAAATATCATGCCGGATTTGGTACGTACATTGATTTAATTTGGTATTCTATAGAGGAGCACATCTTAGACATGAGATCTTGCTAGAGATAAAGTCACTTTAATAATTACGATAAACAAATGCTAAGTTATTTGCGAAGGTGAAAATATCACTCCAAAATTGGTATGTGCATTTAAACTGATTGGTATGATATAGGAGGGCATATTTTAGACATAGGAGTTTGTTAATATGCCCTTGAATTAGGATAACAAACCTTGAGCTGTATACATAGATGAAAATATTTTTCGAAATTTCTTACTTGCTTTGAAGTTTTTGTATGGTATAGTGGTGTTTATCTTCTTGTCTAAAAGATTAGCAATATAATGGTAACTTTATTTTTTTTTGTAAATTGTATTCGTTACATAGTCCCAGTTTATAGGTTAAGTTTTACTGAAGTATATCACTCGAGATGCTGGGAAAATTTCATTTCTGTGGGTCTGCCTGCCTCTCACTTGGTTTATATATATATATATATATATATATATATATATATATTCGTATATATATATATATATATATATATTTATATAAAGTAATACTTTCCTTTTTTAGTAAAATTTTAAAAATTTTCATGCATAACGAATGTTAATTTCAAGACATACATTTTATTGGTTGAGCTTTCGCTAATCCTAACACTCTTGGAGCTAGAAAAATTTAATTTCTGTATGAGAAATACTGAAATAGATTACGGTGCATACCAGTCCTATATCCTATATCTATATTCGTTAATGCAACTATATTATGGCAACAAGAAAATACAGAATATGGTAATTACAAGGTTAAAGGCCGACCTGGTAAACACAAATTTGTCGTTATCATCGTATCCTGCTCATCCTCATGAACAAATAGTATATACTTTTTAGGGGTTGCAAATAATAAATAACATGGTTTTAGGGGGAGTATTCATAAATAGTTAAGTTTTTAATGTTTTATTATGTTGCTGTGTATGGATATATGTGAATATTATCTGCTGCCGGGACTGATAGCGTATCTGTTATCTGAGCTCTTCTGGGCATAAGTCAATGCTTCACAAGATATCGTGTACTGTAGGTTGGATCGAGTGAGTGCGTGACGATCATGGATCAACCATCCACTAGTTCAACGAATCGTAGTGAATTGTGTGTGTCGGAGTGTTTCTCGGGCATGTTAAGAGTGTAGGTTTTGACTGACAGGAGATTATTCATTTTTAATAGAACATGGAATTTTTAAAAATGGGTCTATTTGTTCGTCATGTGGTTGCGTATTTTTTTAAACCGAGAGACTTTAACGTTTCGTTGTGACAGAAAAATTCGTAAAAGTAGTAAAAAGTGTTGAATGTTGTAATTTTTAAAAACAGCCCAGGCAAATTCCTTTGTTGAAAGAACGCGCTTAGACGTACATATTTATTACATATTTTGGTTTGGTGACCACGTTGTTGCATTTGTAGCCACCGAGACAACGCTATATTTCGTTGCAGTTTGGCGTTCTGCACATTCTGTGGAACACACTAATGGTAAGTGTTCTCTATTAATGCCCATTTATATACTTATATTAAAGGTTTTCATGATATATTAAGTTTTTTACACTTTTCACAACTGCCTTTGCATTAAATTTCAATTTATATTTCTGATCACCACCTCTAGAATTTCATATTTTACTGACAGGTACTATCTCGAGGGATGTTTTTATTTCGTTGACGTCAGTGCGGGACAGCACCGGGTCATCAACCCGATAACAACTAATTAATTTGTAGCTCGAAATTAAGAAAAACATTGTTCATTTGGGTAAAAATTCGGCAATTTCAGTATTAGTTTTCATTTACGTTTGCAAAAATGACGCCGCATCCGATGACGTCATCACGAGGTTGAATCACGGTCACGAAAGGTCACGTGACACCCGACGTGGCTGTACAATATGGAAATATTGTTCCGCGCGTGAACAGTTGTTCCATTTTTTATGTTCTACAACTTCGTTAGTTCTCATTTTCACCCTGTCTAACCTTATATTGTTTTGTTCTGTAGGACGATTCCAATAAGTTAATAACGCAAAACTCGTATTTTGCCGATCCGGCCGTTACTTTCAAAATTACCCAGAATATATAACATTATAACGAATCCGCGTACAATCATCTGTGATTTGATAATGTGACATCTTTATAAATAGACTCACAGACAAAATTATATACAAACGTTGTAGCCAGCCTATTTCATCGGAACTATTAGTTGCTGAACATCGCTATGAAACATAATCTATTGAACACAAATGAATACAACACGAGACAAACTATCACGAGAAATATTTCACACATGTCTCTCCAAATACTTTAAGTTTGCATGACATTTCATTTCCACATAGACGAGAATGTCTTCTGTTTTATTGAATATCCCATTATGAAATTTAGCTGAGCAACATTTTGTGTCAAATTATTTTCTATATGCTTGTATGTATACACGCAAGACATCTCGACAGTTCAATGAGTTATATATTAGAAATTTTTGCAATGCAGCCTTAACGAAGCCTGTTACACGATACGTGGTCGTACTCATACTTTGCTCTCATCTAAGCTTTAGCTTTTGGTTAGGTGAAGTCAGTTCTGTAAATAGTAGTGGCTACACTGATTTTGGTACACAATATAAGAAAATTCTATTTTTTGCCGCTAATAACAGGTAACAAACTTTATTTACTTGTAATATTAGTAACATTGTAGTTCTGAAGGAAATGCGCCATACTTGTCCTACTGATTGTACATATCGGTGAACAGTGAAGCAATAAATCCAACATTCCTTAATGAACCCCTCAGTATCTGAGAGCTGGCTGACATATATGTTATAATCCTTAGTTATAGCTCTTTAATATACGGAGAGCCAGACTAAACTGTTGTTAATAAACATCTCGCGGCGTTACGGTGGTAATGAAATCCGCTATAGCATTCGGCAAGCAACACCGTCACAGCCCCGTGTCAATGTGTTAATAGGAAAGATGCCGTACCATCAGCTTTCGTTAATGAAAGTTTCAGCGTTTATAAGAAATCTGGAATCCGCTATAACATTCAGCAAGCAACACCGACACAGCCCCGTGTCAATATGTTAATAGGAAAGATGCCGTACCATCAGCTTTCGTTAATGAAAGTTTCAGCGTTTATAAGAAATCTGGAATCCGCTATAACATTCAGCAAGCAACACCGACACAGCCCCGTGTCAATATGTTAATAGGAAAGATGCCGTACCATCAGCTTTCGTTAATGAACGTTTCAGCGTTTGTGAGAAATCTAAAATTTGTAGTAGCATTCAGCAAGCAGCATCGACCGAGCTACCAAAGGGACGCAGCCCCGCGTCTATGTGTCAATAGGAAGGATGCCGTACCGTCAACTGTTGTTAATAAACTTTTCGGCGTTTATGAGACATCTTAAATTTGTAGTAGCATTCAGCAAGCAGCATCGACCGAGCTACCAAAGGAACACAGCCCCGTGTCAATGTGTCAATAGGAAGGATGCCGTACCGTCAACTGTTGTTAATAAACCTTTCGGCGTTTATGAGACATCTTAAATTTGTAGTAGCATTCAGCAAGCAGCATCGACCGAGCTACCAAAGGAACACAGCCCCGTGTCAATGTGTCAATAGGAAGGATGCCGTACCGTCAACTGTTGTTAATAAACTTTTCGGCGTTTATGAGACATCTTAAATTTGTAGTAGCATTCAGCAAGCAGCATCGACCGAGCTACCAAAGGAACGCAGCCCCGTGTCAATGTGTCAATAGGAAGGATGCCGTACCGTCAAATGTTGTTAATGAACCTTTCAGCGTTTATGAGACATCTTAAATTTGTAGTAGCATTCAGCAAGCAGCATCGACCGAGCTACCAAAGGAACGCAGCCCCGTGTCAATGTGTCAATAGGAAGGATGCCGTACCGTCAAATGTTGTTAATGAACCTTTCAGCGTTTATGAGACATCTTAAATTTGTAGTAGCATTCAGCAAGCAGCATCGACCGAGCTACCAAAGGAACGCAGCCCCGTGTCAATGTGTCAATAGGAAGGATGCCGTACCGTCAAATGTTGTTAATGAACCTTTCAGCGTTTATGAGACATCTTAAATTTGTAGTAGCATTCAGCAAGCAGCATCGACCGAGCTACCAAAGGAACACAGCCCCGTGTCAATGTGTCAATAGGAAGGATGCCGTACCGTCAACTGTTGTTAATAAACCTTTCGGCGTTTATGAGACATCTTAAATTTGTAGTAGCATTCAGCAAGCAGCATCGACCGAGCTACCAAAGGAACACAGCCCCGTGTCAATGTGTCAATAGGAAGGATGCCGTACCGTCAACTGTTGTTAATAAACTTTTCGGCGTTTATGAGACATCTTAAATTTGTAGTAGCATTCAGCAAGCAGCATCGACCGAGCTACCAAAGGAACGCAGCCCCGTGTCAATGTGTCAATAGGAAGGATGCCGTACCGTCAAATGTTGTTAATGAACCTTTCAGCGTTTATGAGACATCTTAAATTTGTAGTAGCATTCAGCAAGCAGCATCGACCGAGCTACCAAAGGAACGCAGCCCCGTGTCAATGTGTCAACAGGAAGGATGCCGTACCGTCAACTGTTGTTAATAAACCTTTCGGCGTTTATGAGACATCTTAAATTTGTAGTAGCATTCAGCAAGCAGCATCGACCGAGCTACCAAAGGAACGCAGCCCCGTGTCAATGTGTCAATAGGAAGGATGCCGTATCGTCAACTGTTGTTAATGAGCCTCTCAGCGTCTCTGAGGAAATCGAGAGAATGGCGACATCGTACATTCCGTCTGACTGGAGGCTCTTCACTTATATTTGAATATCAAAGGGGAGCGGTTCAATACTTGAGCAAAACCGCTTCATCTTCTGGCTTAATTGAAGTCGTTAAAATTAATAACCACCTTTTACAAAATTAAAGTTATTAATTTTTTGATCTTACCATGAAACATATATGATTAGGTAGTGCATTGTTTATGTGAAGTGTACGACAAATAAAATTAGCATTTATAATATAAACTTGAATAATTTTAAGCGTTCTAAGAGAATGCAGGGTAACACGAGCGTGAGTGAATGTGCTATTTAAATGTCTAACTAATAATATAAAAATATTTCTCAGGTATAATACTCTATTGTTCTTTACTGTAAAACTACTGTAAACATTTCAAAAATATTTTACAGAATAATTTGACTAGTTTGAAGATAAATGTGAAATTATTTAACATAAAACGTAAGAATATGTAGTTAATATATTTTCTGTACTCCAAATAAGCGGCTAATCCTCACAATAAGGATTACAGTCGCTGAACTGTCTCAGGTGATCTCACAACACTGCATAAGCTCGTGAGCTGTACCTGAACTATGACAGCTTTTATACGGCGGCAAAGTGCAATACTGTACATACACATCCTTAAAATAAGGATAAGAGTCGTTGAACTGTCTCATGTGATCTCACAACACTGAATAAGCTCGTGAGCTGTACCTGAACTATGAGAGCTTTTATACAGCGGCAAAGTGCAATACTGTACATACACATAACTTACAATAAGGATAAGAGTCGTTGAACTGTCTCATGTGATCTCACAACACTGAATAAGCTCGTGAGCTCTACCTGAACTATGAGAGTTTTATACAGCGGCAAAGTGCAATACTGTACATACACATAACTTACAATAAGGATAAGAGTTACTGAACTGTCTCGTGTGATCTCACAACACTGAATAAGCTCGTGAGCTGTACCTGCACTATGAGAGCTTTTATACAGCGGCAAAGTGCAATACTGTACATACACATAACTTACAATAAGGATAAGAGTTACTGAACTGTCTCATGTAATCTCACAACACTGAATAAGCTCGTGAGCTGTACCTGAACTGTGAGAGCTTTTATACAGCGGTAAAGTGCAATATTTTACATACACATTACTTACAATAAGGATAAGAGTTACTGAACTGTCTCATGTAATCTCACAACACTGAATAAGCTCGTGAGCTTTACCTGAACTGTGAGAGCTTTTATACCGCGGTAAAGTGCATTACTGTACATACACATAACTTACCATGGAACTATACGACTGTGTTTCTGTTACGATGGACTTTTTAACACTTTATATTTAATTTGTCGAGTGAAGCTCGATATAAAACTATAAATCACGTAGTTTTATTACTACGTTTAAATTTAAAAACTATTTTTTTTAAACTGTCAACATTTGGGTAGTTGGTAACCCCCGACCAAAAAAAAAAAAAAAAACTGAAGGGCCCATTGGGCCCTTTTCTCTAGTCTGTCCGTGGACTATTATAGGGGAGATAAGAGACTAAAGAGAAAAGAATATTCAATACAAAATCCACTAAAGTGAGACATCGTACAAGTTTTAAAAAGGTGAGTTGTATTTTATTTGTATTTTGATTCAAATTCTTTTCCATCCTTCACGCAATGCTGTCAGTATCGTATTTTCTGCTAGGTATAAAAGTGATGCATGGATAAGGAATAAAAAGGATATCATTCAAAATAAGAATTAGTCTGACACATAATAAAATTATTAGCAGAATTTTGTGCATTTGGCATTTTCTTGTTAAAATGCTATTTTACAAATATTTAGGAAAATACAGAAATGTGGAAATACAAAATTAATGGATCTTGACTTAATATAACATTAATTTAGGAAATAAATGTATTCATATGACAATAAAGATATAATTAAGGTCCCTATAGTGTCTTATATCCGTTATATAGATATTCATAGTGCAGAAAATATTAAAACAGGGGTTGAAATTAAAAGCACAGAATATGAGAAGGAAACAAATTATATGAGAATTCATTGTTTAGTGAGTAATACTGTCTGATCTTGATTGCTTTGCCGGCCACCACAAGGACAGCAATCTCAGCTGTCATCTGTGACACTTCATGATGGTCAGCTGTTACTGGTGGTCGCTGCTCCCAACAATGCATTGCCTCAAAATTTAAGATTTCGTTGTTTAGTGAGTAATATTGTCTAGTCATGATTGCTTTGCCAGCTACCACAAGGACAGCAATCTCGACTGTCATCTGTGACACTTTATGATGGTCAGCTGTTATTAGTGATTTAATTTCAGCTGTTATCAGTGATATAATTTCTATATTGCAAAAACGAAATTTATGCACTGTTGGTAACTAACACTCACTAAACTGTGAGCTACAATACAAGACTTAAATAATTCTCCCATCTGCCAGCTTCTATCCTTTTAGTACAGGTAAGCGATAGATGGCCTTTGGTGGTAAAGTGTATGTTGACATGATTCTTATCCCTAATGTACACTGATTTACATCACAGACACAGATGCGGCAAACACTCCTACGACCTGAGACAGTAAAACTGTGTTGAGAGAGTCTAAAAGAAAACTCATTTATGGCTCAACATGGCAACACTGGACGAGGTATGTATATTAGTTTTAGATAGTCTTACTGCATATTTTATTGAAAATCCAAAACACTTACATAGACCTTGTGGGCGCCATGTGGAGTATATCTCCAGATATATTATAAGTATTTATCTCATAATTCATATGGAACTCTTGATAAAAGGTCAAAATTAATAAAATACGTATTAATAAACAAAGTATTTCCAACTGCAGGTGTGAAATGCTATGCTAAATTTCTGATTCCATTACATTTCATTACTTACACCCATTACTATTAATAATACTTGCATTTCGTCTTCTGCAAAAGTGATGTACGGAATCACTTACTGTAGAGTAATCAGAGAAATTAAGAACATTTTATTACATTTTTGTGGTTTTAAAATAGCGAAATCACAAACAACTAGTGGTAAAATAAATTTTAAGTTTACATTGCGTTAATTGGAGATATGTCAAAGGTACGTAACTCACAGTGACTAGTTGGACGGGTATTATACTTCTGTAATACAAAACAGGAGCAGGCCGCGTGTCACGTGGACAGGATTTGCTGAGGTTGCGTGCAAAATTTCAGATGTATAGCTAAAATAATTGTTGAGATTTCCTGCAGATATATAGACAAACATACATCGTACAGATTAGAAATATTTAAATCCCCCCCCCCCGCAAAACAAGTGAGAATTTTTTTCACTCTGCCGAGTAATATACTTCAACGACTCTCAGCCAAATAAATGCCTCAGTTGGACTTGCACAACCATAGAATTCATTCTTGTCCGTGTACAAATGCAGTTTAATGTAGAAGTTTTAATTCTACAGATTTATAGAATGGTTTCAAATCAGTGTTTAAATAATACGTTCTGGCGAGGTACACGCAAAAGTGCGCTGAAATAAAATCTTATCACATACTCTTTTTATCTTGAATGTCCAATAATTATTCTTTTTATCGCATTAATAAGGTATATGTGTTAATATAGCATATTTTTAAATCTCATAACACCCCTGTATTGAGCTTGTTTACAAATTTATTTGGTCAGTTATTTTCTCGTTGCTATTAATGTTACCGTAAGACCAATGTATATTCGCTAACGCTCAGCCAAATCCCATGGAGAGAGCCATGCACCATCACAGAACTCATTGTCCTTATAAAGACATGAAGCTTCACGCAAATTTTAAAATGTAAAAGTCAGTCCTGTTTAGAGATATCATGCGGACAGTTGGGCATACAGAAATGCTATTTTCACAGCCCCACGATAGCATTAGCTGAGGCTCAGCCAATAAAATCATTATTTATGTATAAACCTTTCTTAAATTAAACCGTGGTATAAAGCGTATTCTATTTAAAAGGCAATCTGAATACGAATACATGCAACTTTGTGTAACAATAAACTTTGCCTCTGGTGTAAGTTTATTTTACTTACTTGAATACCAATTACTGCATAAGGAAAGTTTCAAGATGCTCTTTCTAACAAGTTTCGACATGTTCTTCCTAAGAGATTCAAGAAGTTTAACAATGTACTTTTGCAGAGAAATTTGATTGAATTGAGTTTTTTCAATACGAATAATTTAATTACAGCAACTGTGAGACGTTATTTGTAGCGTCTACATTTTATAAACAAAGCAGTTTACTGCATTTATCAGGTGCTGGAATAAATTGTAACAAATGTGTTTTATCTTCTGCTGGAGGCAGTAAATTAAAAACAATAAAATATAAATAAAAAGCTATAGTATTTATAATACAATAAAAAAGGGTTTTTCATCTTATGGTTTTTCACATATATAAGAAATTTACGTATTTTATGTAAAGGTTTTTCCACTAGTTGCTTCCTTACGTTTTGAAATTTATCAGATGTAAGTACAATTGGCATTAATCAAATAATAGTATTAAATTGAGAAGAGGATATAATATCGCCCTAAAATTACGATTTAAAAACATATTATACTTAATATATTAATAAGCAGTATTTTAGGTGATTCCAGGTACTTCTAATTAATACTAACAAAACCATTGCTTTACTTTTTTTTGAATACGTCAAATGGTTAAATGTTTTATTATAATAAAACAAATTATGTTACGTAATACTGTTGATAAATATTTTCTAAACATTATCTTAAAACAAGTGTAAATAAATTATATTAAATTAAACGTACTTTTACTACAAATATACTAGTAAATTGAGATAGGAGTTTCCCAAACCTAATAAATTAACAGGTAAAATGTTTAGTAACATTGATATACTTATTGGTGGTGGAATCGTTTTAAACGTCAGTAGGTCGAGAATTTATCTAATAAATTATTTGAACGATATAACCCTTTTGTGCGTTTATTTACGGTTCTATTTAAGTAAATTATAAATAAGGAATAAAGAAATGTCCTTAAGTCGAACTTGCAGTACACGTTGTTTATAACATGACAGTCAAATAAGAAATGCAATTGATATAACTGTAGCAAGTAAAACATGTTATAATATATTACGTTGTTGTTCCAATATGTAATAGGTATTGTCCCAAATCCAGTGTTGTCACTACAAATATACACAACAATACAATCACAATAACACACCCGTTATCTCACCCTCACAGTAGTATGGGATGGCGCACGGCGGCTTGTCCCTCATTGTCATTACTTTTAATTACTCCAAAAATTGTTTTGTAATGCTAAATCTGCTCATTTAATTTTATGGAAAGCCATTTAAATATAATATTGCACTTTAGTGAGACAAATGTTTATGTGAAATAATAAATATTACTTATAGAGTTGATTTCGTTTTGTAAAATATAAAAACAATTATTTATTTAGTATAATTTAAGTATTATGTTTTTTGCATTTTTGTACTGCTCAGAATGGTAAGTTTGATTAATGCTATAATTTGATTACTAACCCTTATACATTTATATAAAAATGGTTTTTACTCCAGGAATGACCGTAGCTCTTTTATATTGGATTTTTAATACAAATATTATTGGATTTTAATTAAAATTCAACAAAACAATACGGTAGGAAATATTTTTTTCATAATTATTTTGAGATTTATAACGTTACAATTGACAACACCAAAATTTTGAAACAAGAGGTATTGTTCTTATTTATTCAATAATACATTTATACTTGATTCTAAATATTCCATGTCCACCCAGTTCTGCGTAAATCTGTATGACCACGTCTATTAAATAATCTGTAAACAAAATCTTATAAAATTATTCTCATTTAAAATCGGTATTCTTTGTTGTACCATGGAATCACAACTCACTGTATGAACAATTAGAATACCTTAATTACACATACTTGTAACTTGTTAAGAAATTGCAATCGTTAAGCGAAATACTAGGAAATTTGCGTACATGGAGCATATTTATGTCGTACAGCTGTCGAGAACAGTAAAAATATTACGTGGAATACATTTTTGTAAAATGTTTCGTCACTTTGGTGCTCTATGTGAAGTAAAAATGTGTATTATTACTTAAACTAATTCTTTTACTTAAACATTTACGATCACCAAAACTCGATCTTGTTTACATTACATTATGATTCTTTTAAAATTTTAGTTCAACTCGTTCTTGACAAAACTTATAATCTTCACTAGCTATCAGTTAAAAACACATGAACAGATATGCAACGCAGAGTTATTTTTCCAGAAGACTAGTGTCAGTATCTTTTTTAAATATGAGCCCAAAAAGAAGCTCTCAGATTCAAGCAATATGCCATTGAGCTTGAAAGTGTCAGTAAACATAGTAAAAGTCCAAATATGTTTTAAACATTTTGGATAGAAATGCTTGTGCAATTAAATTACAAAATTGCAACGTGTTTACCAAACTCTAAATTCATTTCTATTCCAGTTTTTATAAATAATGATGCTAAAATTATTCAGATGAAATCGTTAACCAATAGTAAAATGAAACACTGACTTTAATAGAGTTAGGATCAAATTTGAATGCAATAGTTTTCTAAACAAACTTAACAAAGCACAACAATAATACTACGAGTACAATCAACAAGACAACGTAATGTAAATGCACAGCTCAAACATGTAAATGTTCCTAGGTAAATGTTTGCCGCGCTTAAATATACAAGCGGTTTTCTCCTTGGTATTTTAATACTGCAACAGTTACTCGCCTTGTATCACCGATTGTGTGGGAAATTTAAAGATTTTGAGTGGACTTTAGGACAAATATCCGAAATTAATTTTAAAATTAAACCTCTCAATACTTCATATAGTTCATTTTATCCGCAGTTAATCCTATAATTGTTATCTCTTTATTTTGTGTTCTTACATTAACAATAATTTCGTAAATACCTTTACAATAACCACAATCTTTATATATATATATATATATATAATATTACTTTTAGTTTTGCCACTAATAATAAAATCTTTCTTTTCCAGTATTCATAAACATGTTCTAAAGGTAATATATAAAGCACCAGGTTAGTTATTTTTACATCAAACTTTATAGAAAATATGTGCAATTGATAAGGGAATACGGTACTTACTAGTTATAATAATAATTTAAAACATACTAAGTTAGGCTTTTATATAAAAAAATCAATAAGACTTTATACATCGAACATACCTAAATGTCTAATTTTGAAGATAACGATCAATTTTTCATCGCAACATGGAATGAAACAAAAATAGGTCGTACTCGTATACCCGTATATCATAGTACAAATAGTACATAGAATCTAACTTTAGAAGAACTAAATCCTGCACATGCGACCTCACATAGTTACTCAGACACTCTATACAAAATAAGAGTAGTTTAAAGCTACAATTATGAGCTTTTTAAAAATAGGTCTTGTTTAATCTCCTTAGTAAAGTTCTACAATAGTAAAGTTCTAGAACTCGATATGAATAACAATTTTCACCAATATCCAGAAAAAGATAGAAGAAAATTTTAAAAATGCTTTAAACATATCAAATTTGTATTTTGTAAAGAAAAATTACTTGTACTCTCTGTTTGAAAAAAATATAAAACTCATTAAATGTCGTAGGTTTCCCCCATAATTTCATAAACTATACAGTATAGGAAATATAAAAAATATATAATTTTAAAACTGCCCATCTTTAAGAATTAATATTTTATTCAGACTTACTATGAGATTTTGTCACAGATTTCATTTTTACATCTTGTTAGTTGTAATACAAACATGGAAAACACAAACACATGTACAAAACAATAAATACTTTATATTATAAAAGTTATGTGTAGATATAGTAATAGATGATTTTTTAATTTATGTGTAAGAAAAGTAATAATAATTTTCATTTGAAAGAACCAAGATATACTGACTTACGTAAATACTATACGATACACTTTTGATAAACTCCTTTATAACACTTAGTATTGGTATATGCAGTATTATTATTAGTATTATATTACTTATAATAATAATTGTCGTAGATCTCCCTTGCTGATTTCAAATTATGTATTTACCAATTTAAATAGTTATTACTGTTGTCTAATAACTTATCATTATAAAAATGACTTCCACAGAGTTGCAGTTATTAACAATGAGGTTTGAAGTGAATTGAATTAATTATATTGGTTTAAAATCTCTAGCAATTGTGGGGAAACATTAAAAGTAACAAGAGTAATATAATTACTACAAATGTTATGACTATTTAGTAGCAATTGGCTTTATTGCCATAAACATGCGACCATAATTTGGTAGGATTTATTATATTAATACTTAATATATTATTGGTTTTATAAAAAACAAACACAAGGGCAGATGGGAAACTAACCACCGGAGACCCTTGTTCATAGGTTGAAATGTGTTTTACTTGATTTGAGCAATAACGTCATTTACCTTTGTCTAGAGAGTTTATGGGACACTATATATATATATATATATATATATAATATATATATATATATATATATATATATATATATATGTATATCAGAGGATGCCAACACTTCGTTCGATAATTATATTGTACTCACAAAAGATTATGATCTTGACCTCACCAAACCAAAGTAAATATCTCAAACACTGTAGTTGACATACAGGAGAGGGATTAGTGCCACATAAGGGTTAGAAGTAATGTGGTACACTCGTATGTCTTGACATAAGAGAACTGTTTATAACAAACACACACAGACGCTGTAACTCATCTGCAGCGTAAGCCGTAAAAACAGTTTATGAAGACAAATTACTCTTGAAAGCGTATTTCATCAACAAATCTTGTTAGAAATCACTCACATGACTTGTTATCACACAACTAGACAAGAGAGAGTTTCTTTTTATATGTTATATTTCATTTACATAACTTTCAGGATGTTCAAACTGCTAGCCCTCATACGTCAAATCTGTTAGATACACAGATTTGAATTTAACCAATTATAGCCTTGCACCTCTAAAGACATTTACTGTAGCCAACTTTCAGGATGATTATACTGTTAGTTGTCATACGTCAGACTAGTGTGTATTAGGAGTATAAAACACAGACTTGTTTATGCTCTAATTATAGCCTCGCATCGCTGAAGAAATTTACTGTAGCCAACTTTCAGGGTGATTATACTGTTAGTTCTCATACGTCAGAGTAGTGTGTATCAGGAATATAAAACACAGACTTGTATATGCCCAATTATAGCCTCGCATCGCTGAAGAAATTTACTGTAGCCAACTTACAGGATATTCATACTGTTAGCTTTCATACGTCAGACTAGTGTGTATTAGGAGTATAAAACACAGACTTGTATATGCCCAATTATAGCCTCGCATCGCTGAAGAAATTTACTGTAGCCAACTTACAGGATGTTCATACTGTTAGCTTTCATACGTCAGACTAGTGTGTATTAGGAGTATAAAACACAGACTTGTATATGCCCAATTATAGCCTCGCATCGCTGAAGAAATTTACTGTAGCCAATATACAGGATGTTCATACTGTTAGATTTCATACGTCAGACTAGTGTGTATTAGGAGTATAAAACACAGGCTTGACTATTCCTTAATTATAGCCTTGCATCGCTGAAGGAACTTAATGTAGCCAACATACAGGATGTTCATACTGCTAGCTCTCATACGTCAGACTAGTGTGTATTAGGAGTATAAAACACAGACTTGTATATGCCCAATTATAGCCTCGCATCGCTGAAGAAATTTACTGTAGCCAACATACAGGATGTTCATACTGTTAGCTTTCATACGTCAGACTAGTGTGTATTAGGAGTATAAAACACAGGCTTGACTATTCCTTAATTATAGCCTTGCATCGCTGAAGGAACTTAATGTAGCCAACATACAGGATGTTCATAATGCCAGCTCTCATACGTCTGAGTAGTGTGCATTAGGAATATAAAACACAGACTTGTATATGCCCAATTATAGCCTCGCATCGCTGAAGAAATTTACTGTAGCCAATATACAGGATGTTCATACTGTTAGCTTTCATACGTCAGACTAGTGTGTATTAGGAGTATAAAACACAGACTTGTATATGCCCAATTATAGCCTCGCATCGCTGAAGAAATTTACTGTAGCCAACATACAGGATGTTCATACTGTTAGCTTTCATACGTCAGACTAGTGTGTATTAGGAGTATAAAACACAGGCTTGACTATGCCTTAATTATAGCCTTGCATCGCTGAAGAAATTTACTGTAGCCAACATACAGGATGTTCATACTGTTAGCTTTCATACGTCAGACTAGTGTGTATTAGGAGTATAAAACACAGGCTTGACTATTCCTTAATTATAGCCTTGCATCGCTGAAGGAACTTAATGTAGCCAACATACAGGATGTTCATACTGCTAGCTCTCATACGTCAGACTAGTGTGTATTAGGAGTATAAAACACAGACTTGTATATGCCCAATTATAGCCTCGCATCGCTGAAGAAATTTACTGTAGCCAACTTACAGGATGTTCATACTGTTAGCTTTCATACGTCAGACTAGTGTGTATTAGGAGTATAAAACACAGACTTGTATATGCCCAATTATAGCCTCGCATCGCTGAAGAAATTTACTGTAGCCAATATACAGGATGTTCATACTGTTAGCTTTCATACGTCAGACTAGTGTGTATTAGGAGTATAAAACACAGACTTGTATATGCCCAATTATAGCCTCGCATCGCTGAAGAAATTTACTGTAGCCAATATACAGGATGTTCATACTGTTAGCTTTCATACGTCTGAGTAGTGTGCATTAGGAATATAAAACACAGACTTGTATATGCCCAATTATAGCCTCGCATCGCTGAAGAAATTTACTGTAGCCAATATACAGGATGTTCATACTGTTAGCTTTCATACGTCAGACTAGTGTGTATTAGGAGTATAAAACACAGGCTTGACTATGCCTTAATTATAGCCTTGCATCGCTGAAGAAATTTACTGTAGCCAACATACAGGATGTTCATACTGTTAGCTTTCATACGTCAGACTAGTGTGTATTAGGAGTATAAAACACAGACTTGTATATGCCCAATTATAGCCTCGCATCGCTGAAGAAATTTACTGTAGCCAACTTACAGGATGTTCATACTGTTAGCTTTCATACGTCAGACTAGTGTGTATTAGGAGTATAAAACACAGACTTGTATAAGCCCAATTATAGCCTCGCATCGCTGAAGAAATTTACTGTAGCCAACATACAGGATGTTCATACTGTTAGCTTTCATACGTCAGACTAGTGTGTATTAGGAGTATAAAACACAGGCTTGACTATGCCTTAATTATAGCCTTGCAATCGCTGAAGAAATTTACTGTAGCCAACATACAGGATGTTCATACTGCTAGCTCTCATACGTCTGAGTAGTGTGCATTAGGAATATAAAACACAGACTTGTATATGCCCAATTATAGCCTCGCATCGCTGAAGAAATTTACTGTAGCCAACATACAGGATGTTCATACTGCTAGCTCTCATACGTCTGAGTAGTGTGCATTAGGAATATAAAACACAGACTTGGATATGACTAATTACAGCCTTGCATCGCTGAAGAAATTTACTGTAGCCAGAACTGGATCATATAGAAAAACACAGTTTCTTGGGTCAATATAGTTTACGAACCATGCAGTTTTTGTATGCAGGGAATAAAGCAAAGAAATGCCTACGCCTTTAACAATAATAGATATCAAATAAGTCAGCCTACAAGGAACACTGAACGTTTTAACTGGAAGAAGCGAGAAGAAGGGTATATATTTGTTTCAATAGATTACATAAATGTTTACACGAGAAATAACATCAACATAACTGTTACTCTATACATATCGTAGTCTAACATTATTACTTATTCCTATTCTCTGTACTGTTGTGAGTGTGCGGGCTTTAGCTTTATGCGGTCTTATTTCGCCCAGTGTTCGAGATACAATGCAGTGTTAAGATTTAGAGTTATCCATATTTGTGTACGTTATTAAAATTAATATTAAACAAAACTGTTTTAGTTTTAACTGGTAACAAGATACACTTACAAACAATCTAGAGTGGCCACCATAAGAAGCTGTGAACCCTGTGTGTAGTTGTCTCGGCTGTTCAACGATAGAAGGTCGACATGGACGCTAAGTCTGAGAGCGCCGCTGTGGTAGCCAAGAGATCGGTTATTGTCATCTGTGGTATTTTATATCGCTTCCAGATGACCTCTTATCTCCTTTCAAAGTTTGGATTAACGATAACTTATATCTAAACCTTCGTCCTGCTTCTGTACATAACATACCAATTTATAACGTTATACTATTTTAGCAAAATTAAGCTTCGGAAGCATATAGCGATAAAGATATCCAGATTTTTAACAGTTTCAGTCACGCAAGTGTTATATTATTCAAAGGGAGAATATTTATTTTTTATTTGTCAAGTGTAAAAATCTTAATTTGTGTAAAAATCTCCTTAGTCATCTCTTAGTCAGTTATAAAGGTTCATAATCACGAAAAAATCTTATTCAAATGATGTGTTGTAATTTGAATTGTCCATCATATACCATTTGTTCTATAATTTAACTATCAATTTATTTATATTGGTTATTTTACTTTTTGAAGTTTCAGATTTGCCATATAAAGATCATACATATTTGTCATTGGGCTGAAATGCATAATTATATGTAAAAAGGACGGGTATAATTTTTTTGTAGAATATTGAAGGATTGATAGTGACGGATCTAGAGCTAGGTGTAAACCTAACCTATAAACCGACCCTCTTATTGTTTGTACACGGGCGGTGTATTGTATGGCATTGAAGGAATGATGGTGATGGATTTAGAGCTAGTTATATACCTAACATATAAACCGACCCTCTCATTGTTTGTACACGGGCGGTGTATTGTATAGCATTGAAGGAATGATGGTGATGGATTTAGAGCTAGTGATATACCTAACATATAAACCGACCCTCACATTGTTTGTACACGGGCGGTGTATTGCAGGGCATTGAAGGAATGATGGTGATGGATTTAGAGCTAGTTATAAAACCTAACCTATAAACCGACCCTCACATTGTTTGTACACGGGAGGTGTATTATATGGCATTGAAGGAACGATGGTGATTGATTTAGTGCTAGGTATAAACCTAACCTATAAACCGACCCTCACATGGGCAGTTTCTCAACATAATGTTTCCGCCTAGGAGAGAATTTACAGTTTTATTGTGTGAGTACTTCAGACACGAGGAGTATAGTTTTGTATTCGCCCTTGTAGATATTTGCAGTTAATATTTGTATATTATAATTTTCTTTATTCCTTTGCTTTAGAATATATGCCAAAGCATGCATATAGTAATTACAGTCATGACTTATATTTAACATAATTAAATGTAGTTTGAAGGAATATTTAGTCAAGTAGTCTAGATTAATAGTGATACGAGTAAATTGTAATTTTTAAAAACATTAATTGAAATTTATTACTAATTATGACATATTGTTAATGCTATAAATCTGACGATCGAAGAGTGCGGCTAATAATTTAAAATTAAATATACGTCTAGTATATATGGCTTCTTTGATTTAAATATGTAGGAGTAAACACGGTATACACATTAGTACATTTTTGGATTTTGAGACTGATTTTGTGGCATAGCGTCTCTTTAGTTACTTTTTTTTATAAAAAATAACCAAACGATTACCTTACAAACGAAGAAAAAGTTATAAATAGTTTAAATACCGATCACAATTGTTTGATCTTTTGTAGATTTTATTGTCATAAGGAAATATAAAAGCATGCCGTTCTCATTCTTTTATATTTATTTATGTGTTATGTTAAATCCACATTCTTATTATCAGGATATATTATGAACTAGTTTTAATATTAGGCAAATTCACTCTTCGATTGAAAAAAATATTTATATCTATTTTTCCTGTCTTTAAGTAAGTTATCTGAAGGGCATCCAAGTTAGGGTAGGTTACTACAGAATAATAAAAACTAATTCAGAGGAAACCAATAGCACCAGGTTCCTCACAAAAGAAGCTAGTGAAAGTCGAATGCTTCATAGAGATTGTTCTTTAGTAGTGTTCTGAAGATATATATATATCTTACAAGAGACAATAGAGCTATCAATGGCACCTCATGTGGATTTCCACTAAGTTTTAGGTTTAAAATATTTTATTATAACTTAAAATGGTTGTAATAAATAAGAGCTGTCACAATATGAACTTATTAATGTTTACTTTTTACCTCGAAAATACGTTTGTTTCTGTTGTTGTGTGTATGATATTTTCTTAGAACTGCACTAGATTATAGTAATTTAGTTATAAACACTAAAAACTAAAAATAAATCCCTTTATTGAATATTTTAAAATTGTTTAAACTTAATTTTTTTTGCTGTAATGTACTTACGTTATAATTTAATTTTTTTGTCTAAGTTTTTTCCGAATTGACTCATTACTAAACTTTAATGGCTGATAAACAAAGCACTTTAAATTTATACACAGGGTACTTTCAATGTAAAATAAACAATTTAAAAGTAATAAAGTATATGACGGAAAAGAACTAATCCCGATATCTACAGGCTACAGCTCACCTCTATTACCCCTTCCACAAAGTTCATGTGAATCAATATGAAGTTATTATATCTTTATTTACCTTTCTAAATTGAGATTCTTTTATAAAGGATATAAAAAATGTATTAACTTTATAAACTACGAGACTAAAACATTCATGCATATGGTAACCAAAAACATAATCATTTATAGTTTAAAGGTAGGTGAAAATACGGTGTAGCAAAACCGTCAAATCAATCATGTCAACTGTTGCCATGAGAGAAACGGCTATTCTTGAGGCCTAGGTATGCCAATCAAACTTTGTTGTAAGTGTTTGTTAATGTTAGGGAGTGCAGTGTAAATGCAATGTTTTAGTTTAATTTTTAACATTATGTCCCAAAGGAACGAGATATAGACAGTTATTAAAATACTCGTAAATAGTATAAGCGTTAAATATAGTTTCTGAATAACTTTATAATATTCATTAAAATCTATCTTCTTTTACATATAATATATTCGCATTGTGTAGTATGGTGTGATAGATATAATTTATAACTGAATAATAAAACAATTGTGTAAGACATTCATAGTAGAAACAGATTTGTGAGTGCAGTAGTATTAAACTTGTTCTCAGGAACTAGTAAATGGAACAATCCAATGCTTTTAAAGATTGATGGCAGCTCGCTAAGACTGGAGAGTAGAAAACTCTTGACTCTTAAGAGTGGCGGCGTCTCCAGGTAGAGTGCTCTTATGGTAACATGAAATCTTTTCGGTCACTGCTCTATATTATGTAGTACCCTACATCAGTAATTATTTAAATACCCTAAAATTTTAATATAATTTCAGTTGAAATTAATCCTAAATATAAATGACAAAAGAAGCTTTCGTTGTTTGGATATAAGACAATGTACCATTGAGTACTTTCTTTATGAAGTGCATTACTTATTCTATCAATTGCATTTTACAATACCAGTATGATACATCTAAGTGTAAACACACGTCAGTCTCTCAAATAGATTTAAAGTACACTATGGCAGTGTAATATTATATGTAGAGTAGGGTTTGAATACTTTACAGTTACCATAATGGTACTTTAAAACATATTTGGAACATGAAGATCTGTGTAATTATTTAGTAAATAATAAAAATTAAACGAAATCAGGTGTAATTTCACTAATACCATACAATGCACAACCCCTTCTTCTGTGGAAAGTTTTTATTGAGATTATAGATTCAAATGTTGTAATAAAAGTAAGGTCAAAATATATTATGACAAGAGTTGACTTGTGATATAAAAATAAAATATTATTCCTAAAAAGTGAACAATTAGTAATTAAAAAAAATCTAGTTACGGTCTAAAACTCCGCATTTAAAATGAAGGCACTTTTAGGGTTATGAAAAGTTATAATTAAAAAGAAAATGTAAAATAGTATTAATGGGTAATTAAGAACTAAATTTGAGTAGTCTCCACAATTGCTTTTATTGTTTTTAAAACGTTCGAGGCCAGTTAATTACTAATTAGCTGCAAAAATAATGAGGTTCTTAGTTTCAATATAAAGTACGCACGACAGGAAGATCAGTTAATCGGATGTTTTCATGTGAAACGTTTAGCACATAGGGTTTGCGTATAATTTGGCATAAGTTAAATTTTATTTCATGGTTCGAAGATTTAGTCGTAATACAGCTAAAAGTTAAATCTTGGTATGTTATGGTTGAAACTAATGTGTGAGTCATTTATAGAAACGCTGTAGGCCTACCGCATGTGCTACACTATAAAAGTTTTTTAAAACCCATTCAGCTGGTTATTCACTGTAAATATTTACAAGTGCTACTGTATCTGTTATGGGCGAGGCGAAGATTCATGTCACATTACAAACAAATATATAACAAAACATTTTATCCGCACGTATTAAATAGCATAGTGATACTGAAGCATCTGAAAAAGCAGAAATTGAGGATACTAACCTGTACAACAGAAATAATAGCTACTGAAATAAAAGTATATCTTGTTTGATGTAACCATATTAGATTAACCTCCACGCTCTACTGTACAATAATAGTTTACACACTATACATTTGTCCTACAGAGCTAACATTAATAGAGACAAGCGGTGACAAGATGATATTACTGCAAACGTCACTTCCAGGACTATGACGTCATTAGTCTACTGCCATCCTACATCTTGTCTGATGTCATCATATCAGTTTAACCTCCACACTCTACTGTACGTTAATAGTTCATACACTATACATTTGACGTCATTAAGCTCTTATATAACATATATTTAATATGACACTTCGTGATGCTAATTTAATGCTGTAATATTTATACAGGGTGGTATTTTTAATAGGAAACCATTATGATCTTGGAAATTAAAACTCTGATAGTGTTATAAAATGCAATCTAGGAAATCTAGGTATGGAGGATCTGTCCGGTTTACAGACATTTCAAAATAAGCATTCACATGTTTAAATAGTACCGCCATTTTCCAATACGGTGGCCTCAGTGTACTTTTTCTTACTGAACATGCCATATATTATTAATAATTTAAATTGGAAAAGTAATTTTAAGATATTTATGTTCTTCATACCATGTACCTTGTTTATTTGTTTAAGAGCTCAAAGTAGTGGAATTTCTTAAGAAGTTTACATTTAAAAACCTCACTGATAATATGCGTCTAACTTAATATTCTTCCTAACTGGAAATCTAACATACGTTAAAAATAAAAATGCCTTAAAATTACTTTTCTACTATTTTTGAAAATAATAAAATGCAGGTTTGTTTTTGACGAAGGAAGAATTGTGAAGGAAACAGGATTTTTTCCGGACATTTGCCATCGTTCAGTGATTTAAAAACTCTGTTACCCTAAGTTTCGAGATTTGCAATATGATCTTTTCTTCAGTTAAAGAACTTATCTAACAAATAACTAGAAAATATGTTTAAATAAACAAATCACACCAGAGCGTAACACGCATGTCATTAATCACAACCAACAAGTTGTGTGTCAACTTTACTAACTCTAATGCATGCACATGACCGATATATACCCAGAATATGGAGCAGATAAACCGCCACTTTAACATACGGTTATACTCGTAGAAAGTTGACACTAAACATATGGGCTTATACAGGTCAATAAAAACACAACACTAATTATTAAAACTAATGAGCTGAAGGTTTTAACGAACAGTCTGCTTAAAACAATCCAAAAAAACATTAGAAAGTAAATAGACCTCTTCTCAATACGTATGCATTGATTTAATACTGTACTAAATTTAAAATAATACTATTAATGACCGATGAAACACCTATCATTGCAATTATGCTTATAAATGATCGTTTAATGTGTTTTCACGCTGCTTAAATATTGTCTGTTATGGAGTCCAACTTTTTACTGCTTACCAAGAAAAAGTTAAAACAAAACATAATCATAAATTAATAAATATTCAGCGTTTTTTTTCTCAAAATAAGCTTGTTATTTTTCTACCATATGTTTTAAATATAGTACGAGAATAATTTATTTACTTATGAAATTATTAAATCTATATAATGCGAATGGAAAAAAACTTGGGTTAGAAATACAGTATTCTATTTGTGGTAAAAAAAGCTACAGTTTTATTGTTGGATAATATTATGATTTAAGTCATAAGAGTATTTTAGTTTATAATTTAGTTTAGAAATAAAGATACTATAATTATTATTTTCATTTTTTATTCGTATAGAGATTTTTTAATTACAACACTATAAGAAATTCAGTACAGCACTATATTTTAGCTGCATACTTGACACAAAGAGATAAATGCATTTATTATTAATTTACTGGTTGAGTCTTAATGAAAATTATTACCAAAGGTTTTCTGAAATGTGAGTACAGAACTTTATGTTCAATCGAATGGAAGAAATCTTGATAATAAATTTGATTATTTTTGGTCTGTTAGCTCCAGGAAATCGGTGAGAAGAAGATTCTTATATTTGTGGCTCTTAAATATCACTCTTTCCGTTCCTCTTTATGTTTATTACACTCTGAACACGGATTAAAGCAATAAAATATCTCCATAACACTAAAAGAATTGGCAGTTTGTCACTTTATAGATTCAATATATTGTACTGGTTTATATTTTTCTAGCTAATGTAGTTTTAGAATAGATAGATTACCAACTAATTATAGCTCTATTTGGATAATTAGTAAATTATACAAATTCAAATTATATTATTGTTTTAATTTACCTTGGAATATAAAGAAAATATTAATTATTTATTGACATTAGCAGGAAAACTGAGTTGGTAAAAGTTGTCATTTCACTAATGGGTATCTAGTACATGACTGAGATAAACAGAGTGGATTAGAGTTTGTGATTGACAGAACATCTGTATTGGTAACAGTTATCACTCAACAGCTGACAGCTCAGTGTCCGTGTACTTGGAAAGACAACATGGTTTACAGAATGTAATTATCAGAACGTTTGAATTAGTAGTAGTCACTCAACAGCTGACAGTGTAGTGTTGCGTACCTGGCATTTGACTAAGAGTTGACTAAACTAAATCATTGATAGCACGAAGAAAAGTTTAGATAATATTTACTGAGATTTTGAAGTAGCCCAGATTGATTCATCAGGGTAATAGAGAATTTAGACAAATAAAAGTAAAAGTTTTGGAATAATTCTCTTCATAGCTGAAGACAGGAGGGGGGACAATCGTGTGAATGGAGATGATAGAGAATCTTTCCTTACAACCAGTGGTCACTGCCACTGCCACAATACCCGTATTGTGTGAAACTAAACGCTCTTGATTTAATGCGGAAAACTATTACGAGAGAAGTTATGAATGGAAATAGTTGGTTCTTTCAGTGCTTCAGAATCTCAGTGTAGGATCCAGTCAGAAGGGCCAAAAATTATGTTCGAAGGACCAATAAAATGTCTAATATTAAACTCACACTTCGATAGCTGAGCAGATGGAGCCCATACGTTGATTTTCTAAGAAGTCAAATGGGGAAAAATAAAAATACGGAATAAGATCAAAGAACATAGTATTAGAAAAAAGGCACACAATTAAATCAAGAGTACCATGTGTGTTAAAATGGTTTCGTTTCTATTAACAAATGTTCCAAAAATAATAATGTCCGAATTAGTTGAGGCTTTTAAATCTTGGTTGAGGAGAAAATTGTCTCTAATTACGAAGGACCATAAGAATGATGAAGCACTGTTACCTTGCACCGTCCATAGTCTGATACCTTGACACAAATGAAGTTTGGGTTGATTGCAGTTCGACCTGGGTTGCTTCCAAGGAACGTTGCACTGTTGGAGTTCTTGTTGATGGATGAAGATTCCACATTCACTAGACACTGTCCTCGGTTCACTCACGAACGCTGATGTTCGACAGGGACAAAGTTACTTTTGGCTCGTTAACAAGATAAAGTCCGGCAAGGGGTTGACGACAATTATTACACTATGAAGTGGCAAGACTTCTAATTGCCATAGAACGGCTCAAAGGTTCACAAAGAACAAGAAAAGGGGGCACGGCCCAAACTAAGTCAATGTTGGTGTTAACGTACGACCGAGCGATACGGAGTGTGTAGAAGAACTGCCTGAGATGCCTCGGAGGGCTTTTGTTGGTCCGCGTCATGGACGCCTGATTGGTCGACAGAAGTCACCTCATACCACGTGACAGTCGGACCACTATAAATTGGAATGCAGGTAATTTGGAATGTAAGAAGTTCGAATACAAATTTATATAATTGATTTGTATAAAGACGGAATAACCAACGTTTTTAAATACTAAATGGCAGAATTATAGATGTGGAAACAAACATGTACAAGTACATAATAATAGCAGAATGTGTCTGAAACTCAAGTTTGTTTTTTTAAATTAAGCCTTAATTTTTTTATATTGTTAAGGGATTGCTTTATTCCTTTATTTTATAAATAAATCCAAAGGAATTTTTGAACTTAAAACTAACCTGGCATTAGATAAAACATTGTTTATAAAAGTTTCACTAATTTTCACTGTTACGAAACAGTTATAGACTACATTGCTTATCTATTTACTCACGAATATTTAACTCCGACACAGTCCACATTAATTAAAACAATTCCAACTGTCATGATCACGAGTTATTACCACTTCTGGAGCTTACCTCACTCGCTGTGTCACTACAACACCTTAGATGGTTACTGGCACTCCGAGGTTATTCATATTCGAGAGTTTACTAGTGAAGGGTCACAGTGCGTACCCATCACTCATGTAGGATGGGCGATAACGGACCAGATAAAAGGTTACTGAGTCAAACCCACTGAGCGATCCCTCTCCAACGCTCTATTAATCTATTAACCCTCTTATTATTGGTCAAGGATCTTGAATGTTCGGTCACTTTATCCCGAAAAATCTCTCTTTCCCTCCCCCACCCCACCTCTCTCCCCCTATAACCCCTCTCCCTCTCCCTCCATCTCTCTTTCTCTCTCTCTCTCTCTCTCTTTCTCTCTTCTCTTTAACCAAACACAAGTAAAACATCCTAAATATACCATCGTTGTTTGTACAGTAGAGACACCGATGACTTCTAAAGGTAGAAGTGTTGTAGCTATATTTCTTAATATAAGAATCCTGTTTATATTACGAAGAATAGCAACCAAGTGATGGGACATGATTTTGGTCTTAAAAATTTGCAAATCCAACACAAAAGACCTTTTTATACCGGGAGACTAGAAACAATGTGATGAAAACACTATTGTGTTCTTTACTTGAGGAAACTCAACATGTGAGTCATGTTTATACTAGGAAATTAGCAAACAATGTAATGGAAGAAGATTGTGTTCTTTTACTTGAGCAAAGCTAACATATGAGTCCTGTTTATACCAGGAGATTAGCGACAATGTGATGGAACAAGATTGTGTACTTGATTTCAGCAAACTCTACATAAGAGTCTTGTTTTTTATACCAGGAGATTAGCGAAAATTTGATGGGACAAGATTGTGTACTGGATTTCAGCAAACCCACCACAAGAGTCCCGTTTATACCAGGAGATTAGCAACAATGTAATGGGAGAAGTTTTGTTCTTTACTTGAGAAAACCAAAAATATGAGTCAAGTTTATACCAAGAGATTAGCAAAAATGTAATGGGGCAAGATTGTGTTCTTGACTTGAACAAACCCAACATATGAGTCTTGTTTATACCAGTAGATTAGCAAACAATGTAATAGGAGAGGATTGTGTTCTTTACTTGAGCAAACCCAACATATGAGTCCTGTTTATACCAGGAGATTAGCAACAAAGTGATGGGACAAGATTGTGTACTTGATTTCAGCAAACCCAACATAAGAGTCTTGTTTATACCAGCGATATTAGCAACAATGTAATGGGACAAGATTGTGTTCTTGACTAGAGCATACCCAACATAAGAGTGCTGCTTATATGAGGAGAAACGTCCACCAGAGGTGGTATTTCATCCGTGGTGTGAATCGTCAAGTTTATAAGAACAAATTCACGTTTGATTAAAAAATTTTATAAACTGTTTCTTTTTCTTGTGTAGTAATAAAAAATCAGTGACTTTAAGAACTAAACTATTCACTCTTGAAGATCAAATGACTATTATATGAATATTTGTAGTTAAATAAGTAATCTCACAATAAATAATACAAAAGTTGTTAATTATTAATATAATTTTTATATATCGTTTATATACTGAATATTAAGCCACATAATTTTAATGCATCAAAAATTATAATGATCTATTATTCACCTTAAGTATGTATTGAAATGTGCTTAATGTCCTAAAAATTTGTTTCAAGATATAATTTTGTCAGTAAAAATTATTTCTATCTTATTATATTTTAAACTTCTCAATTAATTTACATAGTCCCAAAAAAGATTCAGTAAGTAAATAAAAAATTAAATATATCTAGAACTAAGGATTTTTTCAGGCTCTTCTAATTTGTATTTCAAATCTACCCTTTACGTAAAATTCTCATGGTGTGTGTATGTACATGTGTTTTTTATTCTATCATATTAACCTACAGGACCAATTGTACTGAAATTTTAAACGGATATTTGTAGGGTCCCTTAGGTATATTCCTTTTCAAAAATATTTCCTATTTAACACACAGGATGTTTCAGACCACCCAACTCAAATTTTAGAACCCAAACGGCTAACTGAAAATGTATATTTTAAACAGATATCCAACGAAACAAACCCCAAATAACATTTTTTTAATTATTGAATTTTTAAAAATTCAGTGTGTCCCAAGAACAGGCTCCATGTTTGAATCTCAAAATTTTAAAAAAAGTTTACAAACGTCTCCTTATATATCATTCAAATGGTTCTTAAGAACCTAAAAATTTTGGCAAAGACAAAATTAATATTGTCATTTTTATTGTCGCTCCTGTGATACAAATCCACTACTACATGATACCTCGCATGGCCGCATTTTAATTCTTTCACTGTAAAAGTTACATTTTAATGTGAAATAACAAGAAGAACTGTACACATTCAAAACTGTAAGGGGGTAGTTTGCAAAAAAAATTGAATGGGTGTACAAATATTGACAACCTATACACTTAAAGATCTTTTCTATATTTCCAACCCATACAGAAATGCGGCAAATAAACAATAAATTTAGGTACGGAGTGAAAGTGTACTTTCCCTCTTTATAAGTAACTAGGCAAAACGAGACCGCATATAATATTTCACAATGATTATTTTTTAACAAACTACACTTGCGCTACAAAACTCACAAGACAGACACATGAGATACGCGCCTCTCAGAGTTCAATGAAAACCCTCCATAGTCTACAAATGATTTTAGTTTTGTATATCGGTGTAGAAACCTTGACATACATATATAATACATTAATTGTTACAGGCAGGCCAGTTTTAGACATAGTTATATGAGAGGAACATCGTGATTCTTAAATTATTTAATTAATAATTAAATGTTATTAATATAAATATTTGTTACTTACTATGTGAATTCCGAGGCAAAACTATTGATTGTGTAGAGAGAATAAATAATTTTCATTATAAAATGATACTAAATTTAAATCGAAGTGAACCACGTAATCAATTTAAGCTGAGATCTGAGTTGGAATCGACTATCTATAAAATTAATGCTGAAATCATTTGAGCTGATGCTGCTCGGCTCCTATGTATCAGGGGAATAGAGACAGGTCAGTCTGTAATCACAACCAGGGGTAATATTTACACTGTAATCCGTACGATGTTCTAGTTCAATATTGCACACGATGTATCAGGGTAGTAGTGACAGGTCAGTCTGTAACCACAACATTACATACGATGTATCAGAGGAATATAGATAGATCAGTCTGTAATTCCAACCAGGGGTAATATTTATACTGTAATATTTACGATGCTCTAGTTCAATATTGTATATTGATCAGAAGAATAGAGACATATCAGTCAGTAAATTAAACCAGAGGTGGTATGTATATTGCAATATGCACGATTCTCTAATTCAATATCACATACAATGTTTCAATCGGTTTCAGTTATAGGTACATTAAGAGGTTTATTTTTTGTTGGAACTTGCATTACATTAATTGTAAGTGTAATGTTTTATTTATTGGAATATACAACCTAACAATAGTTATTACAAAGTCTTATCTTATCCTGTAGGCTTTTCTACAGTAAAATTCCTTTTTAAAAACATGCAATTCTATTTCATATATATTTAAAATATATTTAAATAAATCAGTTGTTAACCTTTTTGGCCATTCCCCGATTATAAGATATATATCCTATATAAAAAATCGTACAGTTTAGTAAAGCTGTATGTAGAATTCACTATTATATATCATATACTACCATTACTAATCACTGTGTCGAATAGAAGAATACAAAAGAAGCATTTTTCATTTCTATATTTCGAGGGATTTACTAACCCCGTCTTCAGGAAGATTTAAATATAGATTAATACAAAATAAAAAATGTAAAAAAGAATGAAATATATAATATACTATCATAAATATTGTTCACGTAAATCTTGGAAGAAATCTCGTATATTAAAGTTTAAAATGTGTAACGTGATTGGCTACGTCACAATAAGCAAACTACGGTATAACTTTAAACTTGACTTATAAACAACATTTCGAGCTTGTTAACCTAAGTTCTGGTTCTCTTTGTGAACATTTTAAGAGAATTAAGAGAAGTACATGCGAACTTACTGTTGTTCCATACTTTACGAGAATAAATAAATAAATAACTGTATGTATTGCACTTTGTTTATATTTAAAACCATCCTTAAATAAATAACTGTATGTATTGCATTTTGTTCATATTTAAACCCATCCTTTAAGTTTTATATTTAAAGAGTCTATCCTAAACATTTGATTAAATATAACTGTATCATATAAAAACAATAAGACAAAACCAAATCTACGACTCTTGGTTGTATTGATATGTAATCACAATCAAGAGATACCCTGCCACAGTAACAACGTAGCGGAAAGAACACCAGTGCAGTTAAATAACGAAAAGCGTTAAACTGTCTAATTTACACCACGATCCCTCTGCTTGTATTGGTAAATAATCACAATCAAGAGATACCCTGCCACAGTAATAACGTAGCGGAAAGAACACCAGTGCAGTTAACTAATGAAAAGCGTGAAACTGTCTAATTTACACCACGACCCCTCTGCTTGTATTGATAAATAATCACAATCAAGAGATACCCTGCCACAGTAAAAACATAGAGGAAAGAACACCAGTGCAGTTAACTAACGAAAAAGCGTGAAACTGTCTAATTTACACCACGACCCCTCTGCTTGTATTGATAAATAATCACAATCAAGAGATACCCTGCCACAGTAATAACGTAGCGGAAAGAACACCAGTGCAGTTAAATAACGAAAAACGTGAAACTGTCTAATTTACACCACGATCCCTCTGCTTGTATTGATAAATAATCACAATCAAGAGATACCCTGCCACAGTAATAAGTAGCGGAAAGAACACCAGTGCGGTTAACTAACGAAAAAGCGTGACCCTGACGAATTTACACCACGACCCCTCTGCTTGTATTGATATATAATCACAGTTCAGAGAGAACCTGTCACAGTAAAACATAGAGGAAAGAACACCAGTGCGGTTAACTAACGAAAATGCGTGACCCTGAACGAATTTACACCACGACCCCCTCTGCTTGTATTGATATATAATCACAGTTCAGAGAGAACCTGTCACAGTAAAACATAGAGGAAAGAACACCAGTGCGGTTAACTAACGAAAGCGTGACCCTGACGAATTTACACCACGACCCCTCTGCTTGCATTGATATATAATCACAGGTCAGAGAGAACCTGTCACAGTAAAAACATAGAGGAAAGAACACCAGTGCGGTTAACTAACGAAAAGCGTAACCCTGACGAATTTACACCACGACCCCTCTGCTTGTATTGATATATAAATCAAAGTTTCAGAGAGAACCTGTCACAGTAAAAACATAGAGGAAAGAACGCCAGTGCGGTTAACTAACGAAAAGCGTGACACTGACGAATTTATACCACGACCCCCTCTGATTGTATTGATATATAATCACAGTTTCAGAGAGAACCTGTCACAGTAAAAACATAGAGGAAAGAACACCAGTGCGGTTCACTAACAAAAAGCGTGACTCTGACGAATTTACACCACGACCCCTCTGCTTGTATTGATATATAATCACAGTTCAGAGAGAACCTGTCACAGTAAAACATAGAGGAAAGAACACCAGTGCGGTTAACTAACAAAAAGCGTGACTCTGACGAATTTACACCACGAACCCCTCTGCTTGCATTGATATATAATCACAGGTCAGAGAGAACCTGTCCACAGTAAAAACATAGAGGAAAGAACACCAGTGCGGTTAACTAACGAAAAGCGTAACCCTGACGAATTTACACCACGACCCCTCTGCTTGTATTGATATATAATCAAAGTTCAGAGAGAACCTGTCACAGTAAAACATAGAGGAAAGAACACCAGTGCGGTTTACTAACGAAAAGCGTGACACTGCCGAATCTACCACCACGACCCCTATGATTGTTCTGATATATAATAATTTAACATCTCTTTATAAACGCTTGGTTAATCTTAGTATTTTTAAGGCATGTCTCTCAGTAGAACAAAAAATTAATTTTAAAGACGTGTATTTCTAGTACTAATAAAAAGTACATATCTAATTAAACCTCCTCATAACTTCGATGTTGGTCAACTCGAGCATATTATGCCATTGCAGTATTGTGTGTGTGTGTGTGTGTGTGTGTGTGTGTGTGTGTGTGTGTGTACGTGATTTAATCGTGGATTTTGGAAGTCTGTGCGTTATGGTAATTCAAAAAGATCTTATATTTTGTTTGTGAGATCCTCTAATCTCACATACCTCACTTCAACTTTTGATCTTGGATTGAATTCTATCAACGAAGGCTGTACAAACTACAAAGTTGAGCACTCAATAAATGCTAATAGATTTGTTCATGCATCCTCGTCCATACTGTAGAATCTTACTTATCATTTAATTGAGCAAATATACAACTTTAAGTTTAATTCCAGACGTTAAACCTTTGATCCACCAAGTACTAATATAAGCCACAAACGTTTATTTACGATTCGTGATTATGGAGTATATGGTAGAATAATGGTTACAGTTCAGCGTATGTATAGGGTTTCTCTTTAAACTTACAATACTCAATAAAGGCAATGCAGATCATATAATTATGATATTGTCATTGTATATTTCACTGGCTTTACGGAAAATTAAGGAGAATCATTATCTCTTTATATCATCTCCTAGTCTCGAAATATTGTTTATCTAAAGGATGGTAATCATACACTTTCAAATTAAAAACATTTTTCCTCTGTTTTGATACTGAAAGAAATATCAGTTTATAGATGAACCGGTCCGTTATTCAAAATAACAAAATGAAATATTTAGACATTACATCATAAATGAATACATAATCCCGTATGTTAATATAAGAGAATCATGATGTAAATTTATTTTGTTCTCATGTAACCTGCTACAGAAAAAACATAGAGGGAAAGAACAAAAAGGGCTGTTAACTATCAAAAAGCGTGATATTGTAAATATTTACACCACGACCCTTTTGATTGTATTGATATATAATTACAGTAGTTCAGAAGGAAGCTGCTACAGAAAAACATTGAGGAAAGAACGCCAGGGCGGTTAACTAACGACATCCATAGACAACGGTTCAGTGAGCTGAAGTTGCATTGGCATCCATTGATAACTGTTGGTGCAAAATCATGTTTATTGCTGTTTTACTTTATACAAAATTTATCTTATGTTAATATTATGGAATGGATGAGTCCGAAAACTCAAAGATAATTTAACGAATGGAACGAGTCAATTTTACGACTTATTGGTAATAAATCATATGGATATATTTTTGAAGTTTCTCTAGATAATCAATAAGTTTACACAATTCTTATAAAGGTATACCACCTGCTCCGGAACATTAGACAAATAAACTATGAACAACCCTTCTTAATAAAACTGAATAAGTCGTTTATTCGATACATTTTTGTTTAAAACAAGAAATGATTTTGAAACGTGTTAATAGAGTTTTTGGCTCAGATCAGAAACCATGTATGAAATAACATATAGATATTTCCACTTTTAAAAGAACTATTTACAAGTAATTTTGAAAATATTTTATAAAGAAATTGTAGAGATTTCTCGAAGTACAAAAGTGATGTTTTACGTTTTATGTATGTAGGACAAATTTGGACTAAATAATCACTAGGTGAAATAATTGTTTATTTAAGTATTGGTTTTTCATTAAATGTTCAAGATTTTTTAGCTTTACAAAAAGAATTTTGTTAATTTTGAGAAATTTTTAAACGACCTTTTGAAAATTAAATTTAAAAATTTTCGTTAAATTTTATTACAATTCTTTAATCTTAAGAAGAAATTATCAAAAGTCATTTGGTATTTCTGTGAGTTATTAGATCATTTTTCTCAAATTTAAAATAAATTAGATATATTGACATTTGAGATTTAAATTGCTGCTTAAGTGGGGTAAGAGTGACAATATATCATAATATCAGATGCAGGTATATAAAAAAACTGAAGAATTTCTCTTGTGTATTTCATCCTTTTCCAGATAACGAGAGTACAGACATGTTAGTTATAGGTTCAAGCAATTATTTATTTGCGAAGGTAATGAACTCGTATATCTTTAAAACGCGTTTTTACTCAACACTTTTACTACCGCATTTTAAAAATGACTCAATACATCTAAAATGCGAGATATAATTTAATTGAAGCAATAATAATGAATTATACTTAGAAAATATTAAAAAACCCAAATGATTGAGAAGACTAGAAATAACAATGTAACACGATGCTGTGACAAGCTCGGCGATTTATAACTGCGTCCCCTCAAAGTAAAAAGAACAACATCCTTTACAAAGTTGGCAATTTAATGTAAGTAGCTTTACTGCTCTCAGAGGTGAGGAATAATTACACCTTAAAAACCAGCGTTGAGCTTTTCTCTTTTATACCTTTCACCTTGTATACCTACAGGTAGTAGCTTTAGTGCTCTCAGAGGTGAGGAATTGTTACACCTTAAAAACCAGAGTTGTGATTTTCTCTTTTATACTTTTCACCTTGTATATCTACAGTTAGTAGCTTTATCGCTTTCAGAGATGAGGAATTATATCTTAAAACTCAGCGTTGAGCTTTCCTCTTTTATAGCCTTAACCTTGTCATACTACAATTAATATTGAATATTTGATCTAAGAGTATGCCCACGTAAAATTTTGTATTTAAACTTAATTTTATTATGTGTTACAAAGTTATAAATTGAATGGAATTATTTAAACCTGCCTGTCATTGGGTTATAGTCAAAAACTTTATATTACATTTCATCCAAAAATAGTGCTTAATCTTTAATTTTTCCAGTTAGTAGTACAGCTATTATCCTGCAATGTTTTACATAAAATGTGATGTAAATAAGGAAATGCCTTAGAAGCTAAGGCAGTTATAATCAACTTTATTCAAATTTTTATTTAAACAAATGATGTGCACTTAGAAAATTAAAATAAAGAATAAAAGAAAGATGGTTTTTCAATATCATTATGTAGGAATTATACGTAAATTGACGTACAGTAAAAATAATCTTAATCGTATTACAGATTTATTGTATTTCTCGTCTAAATCCTACAGTTTCAATGATTTTGATTTAAAATTGCAAAATTAATAAATGTGTTTATATATTTTAAATTTTCATGGTTTCGACATAACTAAAAATCCTCTGTTATACTGATAAATAATAGGTATATCGTAATAGGTTAATATGATATAATGAAATAAATAATTAAATTAAATAAATTTAATTATTTGTTATGGGGGGGGGGTGGGGGGGGGGGGTCCGTCACTCCCTGATAGACGGACATCTTTGAGCTGCACAGCAATGATAAGGTAGGACAGAGACGTCATGGCCACCTTGGTGAGAAAGGGACGATCCAGATTGAAGATGCCTCCGACAGAGAAGGAGACCTTGTTGTTGAGTGTCAAGCGGGAGAAAACGCCGACTTCTTCCCAGAGCCGGGTGGGAGTTTCAGGCTGCAGGGGTGGTGGGCGATCATCACTGTGCGGTTAGCCTCCTTAGCGCAAGCGTGGCACAGCAGACATTGGGTGACCAGAGACACCCACATCCAAGAACATGAACACACAAACCCAGAATAGTCGTGGATGCCCTGTAATCATTACCTTCGGAGATCGACATCAGGTAAGCCGTACATTGCTAGGACTGTAATAGCGAGTCTGGGTGGTGCGATACTTAGCAGGTTGTAGAGGCAGAAGTGGGCGTTCACGTCCCAGACCACGACGTGGAGGTGAGTGTGAAGGCGGAACACGGAGTTTTATCTGAGTGCTGATGGTCTGCAGGGGTGTGTGGGTGGTCACGTCTGTGCTGATGTTTTATCCAGACGTATATTCAATGCAGAGAATTTACTGGTCAGCAGATCGGTAAAGACCAGATAGTGAAGTAGTGGGCTGGTAAACGCTAAATGCATAATCGTCCAGGGTATGGTTTTTATAGGAACTCCGTATTCCAATTGAAAGGTGACCGCGCCCACTACCAGGACAGCGGTGAATGCTGAAAAGAGGATTCTTTGCGTGCGAGTGCCCTCGGACTTCAGCTCGTCACTGACGCTCGACATGTCGGCCAGTATTGATCTGTATCTCTCTCTGCAGATGTAAGTATTAAGTATTAAGACGGAAATTAAAAAACAAAAATAAAAATAAAAAAAAACCAACTGGACAAACAACTATGAACCGACATCATACGCCACCAACCAAAAACATTACATCCTAATCCCAAAGCTCCACACCATCCCAAAAGTGAACGTCCACCCCATAGAAAAAAACAAAACAAAAACATCCCGTCCCAAAAATACCGAAAACCTTCCCAAATATCTATCCCCTTCCTCCACAAAGTCCACATCAATGGTGACAAGCCACACTCGGCACATCGCCGAGCTTGTAGACCAACTGACCTGCCCTGCGACATCGGTTGGAGGGCAAGGTGGCATGCCCGGGGCCCGCCTGCTGGATGTTTTGAAGCCGACCCCAACATTCCCTGAAACCAGGGCCACGCTGCTCATTCGCCGCCGGCACCAATGACCTGGCCGTTGGCACGCAGCGAAACATCTACCGACACCTTGAACCCTAACATAACAACCAGAGCCAGCAACACCGAGCTCCTCGTGGCCACATTACCGCACCGACACGACCTGCATCCAGCCCACCCCATCCATGACGAGACCGTGCTCGTGAATGCCTATATAGAAGAACTGGCCGTTCGGCACAACTTTCGGGTGCTGAAGTTCCACGAGTTAAGCCGGAGGTATTTCACGAGGCACGGTCAACACACCTCTCCATGCGAGGTAAACGGGTGCTGGCTGAAATTATTGTGAAGAGCCTCACAGCCATCTCATGAGGCCCGTGAAGACTGTGCCGCCACCGTTCGAGCCCACTCCGGCAGCCACCAGACATCCAGCCATCAGGAGGTCTACATCGAACCACCAGGACGTGTCCTATGCAGAGGCTCTCAGTGGAGCTGCTGCTTCGCCGACTACGCGAGACCCCGGCCATGCATCTCAACTGGATGAAATTAACATGCAAAATTTTTTAGGGACCCCACTCATAGCACCGCTCAAAATTTGACAGGAAAAAACAAAAAAAATCAAAAAATCCAATCTGAAAAGCCAATAATATCCTCAAAGAAGGTTCACTCTGGTGCATCAAAACGCACAAGTGGCTACAAATAAGGGAGACGAACTGTCACTCATGTGTGAAGAACTCAATCCCGACCTGCTGATTGTAACCGAACACGGTTTTCAACAACAGCAACATTAACAGTTTCAAAATTCAAAATTACCAATTGGTAAACTCTTTCTGCCGCAACTCCTCCAAAGGAGGAGGTGTAGCAATTTTTTTGAGAAACAACTTTTCCTTTACCCCTCGCACGTTTGGCACATCCGTAGACAAACATTTTGAAGTTACAGGGGTAAAGATAAGAACAAGTCAATCACAATTTGATGTGATTGGCTTGTACAGGTCTCCCAACGGAAACGATGAATCTTTTTTTTCAAATTTCGAACAAATTTTGTCTGACGTGACGAAGAAAAAGCGCAATTTCATTGTCATGGGGGACTTTAACATCGACATTTTAGATGATAACAGTCCAATGACTAGAAAACTCGCTGACTTGTTGGGGTCGTTTGGCCTTAACTGGTCGATCACCTCTCCCACGAGAGTTACGACCACTTCGGCGACTGCGATTGACAATGTCGTCACAAATTTGTCAGGCACCGAGGCTTTAGTGGTCAACACAGCCATTTCAGATCACTATGGCCAACAGGTCACAATCAATGGTCATGAACCAGCAAGGGATCCAGTCAACAAAAAAAAACAATCAGAAATACAAGGCCCGCAAATATTAAGCTCTTAAATTTTTTTATCTCGCTCAAGAAAATTGGAGCCTTTCTAAATTTTGGAGATCCCCTTGAAACACAATTCAGTAGTTTTGAATCGACCCTTTATAACTACCACTTAAACGTGAGCTGTCCCCTGATAAAAATTCAACAAAAAAACGAGGCAACAAAAGTGCACATGGATCACCAAAGGTATTCTAATTTCGAGAGAAAAATTATTGTTTCTCTCAGAAATTAATAAGCACTCATTAGATGAAGAGTTCAAAATCTTTTTTCAAAATTACAAAAGAATTTACAGAAAGGTTATCAGAGCTGCGAAAGCTTATGATGTAAACAAAGCATTGCTCACGTCCAAAAATGTCTCAAAAACCGCATGGGCCATAATAAACAATAAATCCTCACTGATCGACAAGAAAATCGATCTCCAAATTGAAAATGAACATATTAGTGACCCAATGAGGATCGCTAAGGAGTTCAACAAATTTTTTGCCTCGGTTGGGACTGACCAAGGACTTAGTCCGCATCAAAACCAAAAATCCCCATCATTGATACCAAGTCCAGCAGCCTCAATGGCTCTGAACCCGGTCACAGAGGAGGAGATCGCCAGAGTGATAAGAGAACTCTCTTCGAAAAAATCGAATGATTCAAACTATGTCTCAACGTGGCTTCTAAAACTGTGCTCCAAGCATTTGTTGAGGCCACTCGAGCATTTGATTAATCTCTCTTTTCACTCGGGAACGTTTCCACCCTCTCTCAAAATTGCGAAAGTTACCCCAATTTTTAAGAAGGGCGACCCCCTTTCAACTCAAAATTATCGCCCAATTTCAATGCTGCCGGTCTTCAGCAAAATTTTTGAAAAAGCTTTCTTCACTCGATGTGTGAATTTTTTTGAAAAACACAACCTACTATCAGCAAACCAATTCGGGTTCCGAAGTGGAAAGTCAACAACTGACGCAGTCGTTCGTCTGGTCGACATGATAGTAGAAGGAATGGAAGATCGAGGAGACACGTTGAGTGTATTTCTCGACCTATCGAAAGCATTTGACTGTGTTGACCACCATTCCCTCATTCTCAAATTGGGACATTACGGGGTGCGAGGAGTGCCACTCAAGTGGCTCGAATCGTACCTTAGTGATAGAAAACAATTTGTTGGAATTTCAGACGTCCGATCTAAAGGGAGAGAGCTTTATTATGGAGTTCCCCAGGGCTCCATCCTGAGTCCTCTACTCTTTTTGATCTACGTCAATGATGTTGGTTCATCGGTAAGCCGCGGACAACTCGTCCAGTATGCCGATGACACGACTCTATGCTTCAAAGCGAATTCAAAAACAGAACTCGAAGAGATTACATTCATTGAACTCAACAATGCGATCCAGCATTTCAATGAACTTAACCTCAGAACAAACCCAACGAAATCAACATTCATTCAATTTTGCCTGAGACAAACGAACTCAGGCTCTAGTCCCACTGTCATGTTGAATGAGACTGAGATCGAAGAAGTCTACTCAACAAAATTCCTTGGAATACACCTCGATCAAGGGTTGACATGGGATTTTCATGTAGACAGCGTTTGTTCCAAGGTATCCTCAGGCATTTATGTTTTGAGGAGACTGTCCGAGTATTGCCCGACTCAGGTGCTGATGACGGCGTACTATGGACTAATCTACCCACACCTCTCCTATGGATTGGTTTTGTGGGGGGGTTGCTCAAAAACAAATGTTTCCAGAATCTTCATACTGCAAAAAAGAGCAGTCAGAATCATTGCCAAGCTGCAAAGGAGAGAGTCGTGTAAGCCAGCATTCAAAAATCTGAAACTGTTGACACTACCCTGCCTCTACGTATTAGAGACATGCCTTTTCTTCATGTCAAAATGCGAAACCATAAGAGGTAGTAACATACACTCTTACGCAACAAGGGGCAGGGAGAACTACCGAACTGGGAGACACAGAACGGCAGTTCATGAACGTTTACCGTCACAGGCGGGAGTTCAATTCGTCAACAAATTGCCAAATTCAATCAAAAATGCCCCAATGCTCAAAGCATTTAAAACCCGTCTGAAAACTGCGTTGATTGCAAAATCATTCTACAGCACAGACGAGTTTCATGGCACACCATTGGGAGACCACCGAATTGGAAGACTGATTAGGTGAAAGAGTGGGACAATTCGAATGATTGGGAATGAATAAATGTTGACAATGTATGTCTAAAAGGGATTGAGATGTAAGAATGAGTGGAAAATTTTTAGTTTAAACAAATATAATGACGATTGCCATACAGTGTTATATTGTCTAACGCAATAAAACATTTATTTATTTATTTATTTATTTATTTATTTATTTATTTAAGTATGAAACTCACAGGGCTCAACAAGTACGTGGTTGACGCTAAGCGTGTTAGGTTTTTTGTCGTGGAATCTGGCGAGATAACCACGTTCAGAACTTGGTCTACGACTGCAGGGCTGATCGTTACAAGAGCTAAACCAGCAAAGTACTTATCCGAAGAATTACAAGCCGGAAAATGTCCCAACTGCTCTCAACATGAAGCGTATTGGCTTGTAAAACATTTTAAACGTGTAGATCCTACCTTCTTTTGCCAAACAATGGCTCTCTCCTTGGTTACGTTCAAGTGTATAGATTACTACATCTATATTAATATCACTTTAAGTAATATTGATATTGACAAATACTTTCAGGAAAGTGAATTAACACATATCATTACTATATGCGATCATATAGACAACAATAATGTAAAATCTTAGACACTTCTACAGGCTATATTTTATGTTATTGGTAGGAACATTTTTTTGTTTAAATATCATAAATTGTTAAATCACATTTCAATAACTGTTATACAATTTATTTTGTAGGTCTGAAAAATCCATAACATTTTTGGAATAACTTAAAATGACCTATATATCGTTTTTTTTTAGGATAGATCGATTTACGAGTACATTGAACCATTAATTTTCCCGTCCGTTTGGGCCACTAGACGCTGCAAGGATCTTATGAAAACGAATAAGAAGAGATTCAATACATTACAAGGTCTATGTTACTGGTCAAAAGGTCTAATGCCACAGAGAGAATTTGAACCTAAGCTATTTCTAACGCTGGTTCAAATTCCGACGTTCTAGACCACTCCACCTTCGGCTATCAGTAAGTATTCCCATGCTCGTTTAAAATTTAAATATTTATAAGAATTTCCAACGCTAATCGGCTACATATAATTGTGGCCAAATACTCCATAATGAGGACAAATAAACAGAACCCCTTTCTTGAAAGTTTTCACCCTCAACTGTAGGCCATGAATATACATAATTCTATAAAACAACAACAAATGTATCACAGTAACAACGAACCTAAAATCGAGGCGAAGCTCTCTTCAGATATTTTACTCAAAATGCTTAGCAACACTAGTTGACCATGAACAAAAATTTTTTCTCTCCATAGCCGCGATTTTTTTTATCTTTGAATTCCTGTTGTATACTACGGTGACATACTATACGGCTTCAGGACAAGAATCGATAAAGTTTCTTACAAGAACACAGGTTACCATTGCTCTCTATATGTAATATTTATATTCTTTGTTATTTTATGCCATAGTTTATTATTTTATTATTTTTATAGTTACTGCTTTACTGTTATAGTTGCTGTTTTTAAAACATTGATACATATATTCTTGTTATATTATGCTTACATTTTATTATGTTATTTCTATTGTTATAGTTTATTTATTGTTACTGTTTTAAAACATCTATATATATATATTATATATATATATATATATATATATATATATATATATATATATATATATTCTAGTTATATATTATGCCTTGCCATAGTTTATTATGTTATTATTGCTATAGTCTATTTTTGCACATTAGTTAGCTACTTTGTTAATATTTTTTTAAATTTTATTTAACTTATTGCATAACTTTCTCTTTCATGCCATTAGTTTTTTTACATAATTTATTGTAAGCCTATTGAGTTTTAGGATGATTTTATCTTGCTTGAATTCCTAATATTCTTTCATTTTTTTACTGCACCTTTAGTATTATTTTTCAGCCATCCACGTGTTTTTTTTGTAGAAATTCTTGTTTGGGTTTAAGTTGTTTATAAGTTAATTAAATGAATCTTGAATATAAACTGGAGAAGTATGTCCGTTGGAAATAAAATAATATAAATAAATAAAATAAACACTAATAATACATTTGTTGAAAATTTACGGTTAATATCACAAGATCAAAATTACATCTAACTTTCCTAAAACACTGATTATGTGTTTACTGTATATAAACTCTGAATTTGTACGGGCACTAAATACTCCATTAGCCTATTTGGAATATTTAAATTCCATGGGGCCTATGAAACCTCATACAACTATAATAAATATCACCAATTCAGAGCCGTGTGATGGACGCCGATGCTATAAAGAAGAACTGTTGGGTAACTGAAATTAAATGTTACGTCATTCCTACGATTTTAAAGAGGTCTGGGTATCATTATCTCAAATTATGTTATATAAGTACTGCAATAAACACCAAGAAAAGGAGAGGTAAACAATCTAAATTTAATTTCTAAAAATTTGGATTAGAGCTCATTAATAACATATGAAAATAAAATATCTGGAAACCTCACGGAAAAAGATAATCTATAGAATCCGTTTGAATTCCTTTGGGAAAGAAAGTTAGCTGGAGTTAATCTTATTTCACCCCGTAAACTGCAGAATAACCTAATGATATAAATTGAGAAACGTTCGTGGCAGACACCCAACACATCGCAACACCGCTGTTGTGAAAGAGATGAATAATTCATCAACAATTCAAACTGAATAAATCCTTATACATTTGAGGACCTTGGCTCACACTTGGGGTCGACAGGACCATCTTGACATTTCAAAGAGGAAGAAAATATTCCAACTTTTATCCATTCAACACTTTTTATATGATTTGTAAACTAATTATTTTTTCTTTGTAAATATTGAGTATTTTGAAGGTTTTATTAAATTAAACATGAAACTGGCCAGATTTTAAAATCATATTGTAATAATTTGTTTATGAATTTTAAAAATGAATTAGAGGTAACAAATTACTGTACAGCTAATAACCAAACTTATCGTGATGTGTGTACAGCCCATCAGGGTTTATCACATATACAATTAACACTTATACCGTTATATTTATTGAGTAAGTTGGATAATACTGACACACACACACACACACACACACACACACACACACACACACACACACACACACACACACACACACACACACGCACACTACTACCGATATCTGTGGTCGAGTGAACATGAGTATTATGCATTACGATTCGTATATCGCATATTCATTTGTCTAATTACTTGGCGTCCACGCAACTACGTCTTGCCAAACTATTCAGAGAATTCCACTAATTCTTGAAAGTTCAAGGCTTATGTGGTCGCTCTTAAATGGCCATTCTTGTGGCTTGAACACTCGAGTGGTACTTGTACTTTACAGTGCAGCAAACAGGATTTGTACGATATTTTGTTACTACAATATTGGTAACACTGCGTTTCGAGATCAGCACTCTGATCTTTTGCTCTGGTGAATAAACTCCATCTCTGAAACATGAACGTAATTAAAAACCAAAGGGTAATTAAAATTATTTAAACTGAACTGAAGATGTCACACTAGGTCTGTACTGACAGACTAACCACATAAAACTGGAGTTGCATTGGTTCGACATCAGACCTGTTTTATTTCTTCATACGGACATGGACTTCACATTGCAGGAGTTACGTCTGTCACAATGCCCGATTTTAGACGCTGCACTAAGCAGAAAGTGAAATGTAGCTAAACTAATCAATCTCGTGAAAACAATCCTTTCCAATAATAGCTACGATCTTTTTTATTATTTAATAAACCCTGTATTTTGTACAAGTTGTTTGATGTCATACGGCAATTGTACATTTTGGTACTTGTGTAGCCTCTTATAATAATAATAAAGAAACTAATAAACTGATATATGCTACTCAGTGTTTGTAACTATAACATGAAACTTTTTTAATGCACGATTTATATAAAAAACATTTTCTGTATATTTAATATTATATATTTAAAGTCGATTCTAAGTCTAATTCCTTATTACGACATTGCTCAACGTTAAGAGAGGTTTCTATCACTAGTTGTAACGTATAAGGTACTTTTCCAAGAAAAAGCATAAACTGGCATACTTTTGGATCCTCTACATGTAACCAGGATGCTCTGGAATCTTATTTTCTACAGATTATAGGTCTTGCTCGGTTTTATGCCTATTCTATTCAAACAACAATGTCACAAAAAATAGTATCCCTTCACTCAGTCCAAATGAGTCTGAAATTAGAACAATCGGAAACAGTTTAAGTGAAGCTGTTAAAACTTGAGTGCTAAGCTATTTAATTGTTTTAATCAATCAGGCTTTTTTATAAACTGTGGCAATTCAGTTCTACAGCGTAAATGCAAAAAAACTACATTGAAGATGAGATCAAAGAGATGTCCACTCCAGATACTAATGAAGAAAAATCTAATGTAAACATGGTTTTGTGAACAGTTTTGACTGGATACGTTGCCTATAATACAAAAAAAATAAAACAAAAAATGTTAACCATGAACAAAAACTCGTTTATATCGGGATTGCACTTTCTGAGGTGCCTTAAAAAATCCAGAATTGTATAAACTCGTTTTCAAATGTACAGTTTGAACAATTTCCCAGAATAGGTCTCAATAAATATATACAAGTGACGAAACAAGTTGTAAATAAGTTCAAACCTTAACTTATTGCAATAGACGAATGTCTTATAGTTTTCTACGCGCACAAATGCTCATCCATAAGAATATAATACTTAAACCTGAATTATATATTTTCCACAGAAGGTCAGTTTCAGCCTAAAAGATGTCAACAGAAAACAACTCTTGTATTGAATATTTAAATTTCAATCGTTGTAAAAAAAAAGGAATCATAAATTATTATTGGTAATATATTTCTAAATTAATCATGTATCTTTGTTCATGTTATGTGTTTATATATTATTTATTCACTTTATTTCAAAAGAAATACGAAAGAAAAATTTATTGCAACACGAATGGTCGTTTTAATATTATATTAAATGAAATATAATTTCAGAATTGCTTTAAAATTTGTGATGATAAAATGAGGAATGCAAAAAACTAAGCTGTTCGTCCACAATTAATTGTTTTTGTTTATGTGTGGCAGCTAAACGAATCATCAGACAATTACTGTACGTTTAATTTTAACGTTTCGTAACCTTAAATTGTTAAATTGTAATTGATACATATGCAGACATCGCCCCTTTCACAGAAAAAGCCTTATTTATCGGCATTAAATAATATGCTCCCAAACACCAACAAATAATGAAATAACTAAACTTACGCGGCGATCCGTGCACAAAAACAAGAAAGCCCAACATGATCTGTCACGCCAGAGTCAGGTGGACTGGTCCTAATGACGTCATCTGAGACTGTCTACTTAGCATCAGCCACGTGATCGATACCGTCTTGTTGTAGTATACGAACACACACGAGATCACATTGTCACGTCCCATTATCGTCTTGTTCCAGTATCCGTACACACAAAAGATCACTTTGTCACTTCCGCCTACCGGTCTGTTCTAGTATCCGTACATACGCGTGATCACATTGTCACGTCCGCCTACTATATTGTTCTAGTATCCGTACACACAAGATATCACATTGTAACGTCCGCCTCTATGCCAGAGGCTGGACCATCTGTAACTATCAAGTGCTGATGTGTGTTTTTATCTCTTCTGTCTGTACAGCTGATCCAGCAAACACAAATGCATCGTGCTGTGTGTGCAGAACAACATCAAAGTTGTTTGATGCACATCTAATAGCAAAGATTACCAACAAAATCGTGTCAAAGTCAAAGTCCGGAGGGGTACATGGGGTCTGTAATGTCGTGTCCGCCTCTGTGACAGAAGTGTTCTGAAACTATGAGGTGCTAATTTGTGTTGTGTTTTTGCCTATATATCTGTTAGTACGTATTTTTCAACTAATAGCAAATCAAAAGTTAGGCCATTACCTGTATAGTGGAATTATTGTTATTATTGTTTACCTAGAATTATGAATTTGTAAAAACATTTATTTTAATCACTTTCAAGGTACGCTTAAACTTTTTCATGAGTAAACATTGCAATATTCAAATTAAAAGTTTAAAGAAAAACTTAATGCTGATTTAGGCAAGTTCAATAATAATAACAAAAATCAGTGACGTAGACAAGTAATATTTACTAGTAAGAATCAAACATGGATACAACACGATAAGCGAGACGAAACAGGGGTTTCCGGACATTAACCATCGTCTAGTGATACATAAAATTAATATCAATACGTTTCGATATCTGCAAACTGATAACCTTATACGTAACAACAACCGACGTTAAAGCCAAAAAATCATACATACCAAAACGTTGTGACACGTAGCAGCCAGGAATCACTAATTCTAAAACATGCACTTAATAAAAACAAAACATTAATTATTAAAACTGAACTAAAGAATACAGGTCTCAATAGGTCCATACTCATCCACCAACCACATAGATTTGACTGAAGGTTAATAGTAAATAGTGTAGTAAATTTTTATAAAAGAATTATTTTAATTCTTAAACCTTCTTTGTACACAATTTTCCATTTATATAGTTTTACATGTACATTAATTTCATTTTTACTTGGTTTTTATATTATAATTATTATACCACACTTTCTTGAACTAAAGTTAACATCTTAAGTTAACAGAAGCTTAACCAAAAATTGTATAATAACCATATTTAATACTGAAGAAGATGATTTCTCTGTTCTAATTTTTAGGTTTGAAAACAAGTTTATATATTTTTATCATTAAGTTTTTGTATAAGCTAATAGAGTGCTAGCCCCAGAAATTGGGCTTTATAGTTCTAATACTAAAGAAACTATCCTTTTTAGTTTTCAGTAAAATAGCTTATAGTATTTAACTTGTTGTGTCATTATAGCAGATGTACTGCGATAAGATTTTATTTGATTATGAAGATTTCATGATTATTTCTGCATTGGTTTTTTAAAAGTTTATCTGTTCTAATTGGCTGAGCGTTTACTCTTTGGGCTGGAAAATATTTTATTTTTATCCGTCTATCCACACGGAAATCTCAAAAAGGCACTGACATTATAAATTTGAATTTAGCATGAAGCTTTATGTATATATTATAGTAGTGCTGAGTTTCATAACGATGCGTCTCACTCGATGTGATTTGGCTGAGTGTTAGCCAATATCTTCACATTAGTCTTATGGGTAACCATGATAACATCGACCATGTAGCAGAATGAATAAATGTGTAAACAAGCTAAGTACAATCATGTGATATTTTAACACGTGACTTGTATTCATAGAATAAAAATAAAATATATTAGAATGGAAATTCAGTGCTAAACTTCAATGACAAGATTAGGTTTTGACGCACTCTAGCGTTGTACTGCCCTCCGTAGCTCACTGGAACTTTAATTACTTAAGCACTCTGTTATATAAAATTATGTAATGAAAAAATATAATTGCATCATGAGGCAAGATATCTCAATAAAATTGCATCAATAGAATTTAAATTGGCATGAAACTTCATATTATATATATAATGATTGTGTATATGATATGTGATAGTGCTTGTTCAACCATGGAATTTGGCTGAGCGTCATTTAAGCACTTAGAAGGTTAAAAAATTTTTTCTGCCGGGAATATAAAACGTTTATTTTCTTATGGCTGCCTGTCTATCTGTCTGTAGGATAGAATTGACATGAAATACACCTCAGCGAAGCCTGATACGTGATTCTTGGTGTGGCTCGGTGTGGGTCGGTATGGCTTGAGTAGCTGGGTATAGATTGCTGTAGCTTGGTGTCGCTCAGTGTGGCTCTGTGCGTCTCTCTGCGGCTCTGTACGGCTCGGTGCGGCTCTGTGCAGCTCTGTATGGCTCGGTGCGGCTGGGTGTGGCTCGATGCGGCTCGGTGTGGCTCGGTGAAGCTCATTGTTCAAGTTCAAAAGCTTCAAGTTCAAAACTTTTTATTTCTGTAAACATTTCAATTCACAAATCATACACATGCGCCTCACAGGGCGCGTTCGGGAAAAGTGGTTGACAGTTAACATGTTACAAGTTTTTAATCATTTTGCAGTCGTCCATTTTTATTTTCCACCGCCATTAATTTTTCACCCTATAGAAAAAGAGAAAATTCAATTTTACAAACATTACACTATTTTCAATTTAATCATTATATATACAATTGTGAGCAGAAAGCGACATTTGACAACAATAAACAATAAATTTTATGTTTTTCCACGTTAAGTAATAACAGTTTTTATAAACTATGTAAACTAATAACTATGAACAAGGATGATCTATAGCGGTAAATTAACTATGAAAGATTCCAATAAAGTAACAGTATCATTAATGTAATAATTACAAGTTAATCATTTTATACATTTTGAGGCAGAAAAGGCATATTACAACAAAATAAACCATCAACAATTAACAATAAAATAACAATTACATTCAAATAATAACAATGATTTCATTACTTCTCTAAACTATGAAATAGAAAAGGCCTATAACAAGAAATAAACTATAAAGTAGAAAACCTATAACAAGAAATAAACTATGAAGAATTAACAAATAAATATATTACTAAAGCAATGTAACAAATAAACGTTATAAATTAAAAACAGTATAAAAATATAAATAAACTAAAACAATAACAATGACTTCCCATCAGTTATTTATATCATTCTTTGGTGACATGGTAGACACTAATGCAGCTAAATTTTGTATCCATACAAAACTGCCTTCCTTAATGGAGAGGCAATATCCACAGCACATTCATATACTGCAATCCATGTCCATTGTGCATGAAGGCAATAGTTTTAAATAGTGGTAAGTAACTTTTTAAATTTAACAAAATAATGACTTTACAGATAAATATGTGAAGTATATTAAGTAAATAACCTAACATTATAAATAAATGACAGATAATAAATAACATAAAATAACAACTATAATATACAAATACTATACAACAATAACTGTGGCTCTGTACGGCTCGGTGAGGCTCGGTATGGATTTTTGTAGCTCAGTGTGGCTCTGTGCGGCTCGATATGGCTCGGTATGGATTTGTGTAGCTCAGTGTGGCTCTGTGCGTTTCGGTTTGGCTCGGTGCGGCTCGGTATGTCTTGTTATGGATTTGTGTAGCTTGGTGTGGCGCGGTGCGGCTAGTTGTGTCTTGGTATGGATTGGTGTAGCTCGGTGTTGCTCGGTGCGGTTCGGTGTGGCTCGGTGTGGCTCGGTATGGATTTGTGTAGCTTGGTGTGGCGCGGTGCGGCTAGTTGTGTCTTGTTATGGATTTGTGTAGCTTGTTGTAGCGCGGTGCGGCTAGTTGTGTCTTGGTATGGATTGGTGTAGCTCGGTGCGGTTCGGTGTGGCTCGGTGTGGCTCGGTATGGAATTGTGTAGCTTGGTGAAGCGCGGTGCGCCTAGTTGTGTCTTGTTATGGATTGGTGTAGCTCGGTGTTGCTCGGTGCGGTTCAGTGTGGCTCGGTATGGATTTGTGTAGCTCAGTGTGGCTCTGTGCGTCTCTGTGCGGCTCTGTACGGCTCGGTGTAGATTTGTGTAGCTCAGCGTGACTCTGTGCGTCTCTCTGCGGCTCTTTACGGCTCTGTGCGGCTCGGTGTGTCTTGTTATGGATTTGTGTAGCTCGATGTGGCTCGGTGCGGCTCGGTGTGGCTCGGTATGGATTTTTGTAGCTCGGTGTGGCTCGGTGTGGCGCGGTGCTGCTCGGTGCGGCTCGGTGTGGCTTGGTAATGGATTGGTGTGGCTCGGTATGGCTCCTTCCTTGTGTTAATATGTTTGCCATGTACGATTTTAACAAGTGTGAGTGCATACATTGAGCAATTTGATGTTAACCAAAAGGTTATATATGCATTACTAGAAAATAATCCATCACTTAGAAAGCCCAGTTTGTAATATTAATTCATAAATGAATCCTTTTTGGAAATGAATACACTGTGGACAAATCTCATTATGTTGGCTTGGCCAAACATTTATCTGAAAAGATAAACAAGGTGGTAGAACCTTCATTACACCGCATCATCCAACAACAAGAGCAGAACATAATCACTGCGTTGTTTTTTCTGTAAAGTAAACACAAACAATGAAACCAAACAGTACATTGTGGCTTTTGTTAGCTTGGTTGGTTTCCATTAGATGTATCATAAATAAATTCACAACGTAGTAAAGGTTATAGTTTTTTTACTCATATTCTCAAATATAAATAAATACATATATATGTATATATTTCATAAGTACCTAATTAATGTTTCCTCTGATACAAAACAAAAATATTTATATAGATATACGAAACATATATTTATGTGTAAATATCTGGCTCTGAACGGAATTGTGGAAGACACGGTGATTCCCCTCAGAGCAGATTCTAAACATATCTCCCAATGAATGCTGGAAAGCAGAAACATCAGTGTATTACAGCATACACTTTAGTGTTGGAGAGAATAGTACAGTGCTGAAGTGTGGTTAATGGAGTCAAGTCGATACAAAGTATAAGAGCAATGAAGAAGATGTAAGTAGTCGTTGGAGTTTGAGGATGTACGGCAAGTCTAGATGAGTGAAGCGTCTGGGAAGCGTCTTAGGTTGTGCAGTAGATCAGGGACTTCCAGGGCTTGTTCTGGTCCCACTCCGAGGAATCTGCCGAGTCAGAGAGGTGGGGCCTGGCTCAGTCATGGTTGTATTACAGCATACACTGACGCGCCTATGGAGCGCTCAGGTTGTGCAGTGGAGCAGGGCTTGATGTGGTCCCACTCCGAGGAATCTGCCGAGTCAGAGAGGAGAGGCCTGGTTCAGTCATGGTTGTATTATAGCATACACTGAAGCGCCTAGGGAGCGTCTCAGGTTGTGCAGTGGAGCAGGGCTTGATGTGGTCCCACTGCGAGGAATCTACCGAGTCAATGAGGTGAGATCTGGCTCAGTGATGTTTGTTTTTACCAAGTGGAGGTTTCACCTAAACACCTGTACACTTCGTAAAATAAACATTTATTATCATAACACAGCTTATCATCCCTTTTAAAACATTTTTTCTAGAAGTCACTTTGTAACTTAAAAAGGATATTAACTTTCTTAAAAGACAAATAAAAACAAATATACCTACGGACGCGCATTTTATATTGCAAATTAAACATGCTTATTGTGTTTTATTATGTAGAATTGCTTGATATATTCTAAATCTAGTCATTGCGCTTAACTGACAAAATTTAATAGAAGGCATTTAATCTGTTCCATAGGGGCGAAAACCTTGGTGCTGAAAATAATCGGTTATCAAGTTAAGCGCTCTGCCGCACTGAACACTTCAGGTACAATCTCTTTGTGAGCGGAATAAGCCGCTTATACCTACTTCGTATATTGGTTCATCGCGCGTTGTTGTTATGTATGGTGTTCACACATTTCATTAGAAGACAATGCGAGTTAAATAACAGTGAGTAATGCTAGTAGTTGAATACATAGTTAAGGGTGAGTTGACATTAAAATAGTGCATAAACTACTTCGGAAAGGAATCCTAGACGCAAGTGATAGCGACAGCTGCTATCGCGTGTTGTTGCGGTAGTCTATGCAAAATCAGCTTACACACTACAATGTCTCGGTATTGATATAAAAATGGTAATATGACATTACTCTTCAGAACTGGCCAACACTATTTAAGACTGCGCTCGCGGTACGAGTCTATTTACACTAGACAGTTCAACTATCCGGCATTACTCTCCAACTCACAATACATCAACAATACAATACAAGTTTGCGAATGATAGAAGTGACAAGACACTGTGTGGTGATGGAAAGCTGAGTAATTGTTTCGTTACTGGTACTGAGAAGTTCTGTCCTAATTACTTTTACAATATTGACTGTCCTTTACTAAGAAGCAATATAATACAAGTTGCCGAGTGTTACAAGTGTCAAGACACTGTTTGGTGGTGGACAGCTGAGTAACTGTTTCGTTACTGTTACTGAGAAGTTTTGTCCTAATTACTTTTACAATATTGACTGTACCTCACTGAGAAAGAATACAATACAAGTTGCCAAGTGTTACAAGTGACAAGACACTGTGTGGTGGTGGACAGCTGATTAATTGTTTCGTTTATGTTACTGAGAAGTTCAGTTCTAATTACTTCTACAATATAAACTGTTATCCGCTGAGGAACATTAAAACATAATTTCCCGAGTGTACCAAATAAGATATAATGTAAGAAACCTCGGCAGTCGAAAGAGAAATTGTGTCAGCGTGTTGGGTTATTTGCTTCTATGACAACCAAGTGAATGCTATAGTTGGACAAGGGGATTCATATAACTAATCTTTGATTTTTGCTTGTTTTTTAGACATGAAGTTTCTTGTAATGTTTAAATCTTTAATTTGTTTAGACATATTTACACTTGTTACATTTATGTTTTTCTTCACTGAGTTATATTTCATATTAGTTTAAAATCTAAATGATTCAGTGAACTAGGGAGGGTGCAACAATGCAACTGTGTGCTTGTTCAAATCTTGTGACCAAATCTAAAATTTGGCTTTACACACTATTATGTTTTTCCAACACATTTCATAATATTTCTCATGCTACTACCTCATACAATTATAATCACGTTGTTCAAAAATTAAAAACATTTTCCTGGGGTTACGTAAATATAAACTAAAATTCTTTGTAGATATATAAGTTACGGACAATATATAATAAAACAGAGATTGCTACTATTGTTAAATCGATAAATATATGTCTGTTTGAATGTTCGAAATATAAATGCAGTACTTCAGTAGTGGGTATGGTTAACCACACATCACCCTATGTTACTCGCCGTCACATTCTACCCTGTCACTCCAATGATTGGATAGGACTATTTGTTGTAGTAGGCGTTATCTACGTATTGTGTAGAACCATAATGATCGTGAAAGTGTAACTATGTGGTCAGATTGGGGGTATTACTACTTAACGTCTCTTCATCGTTACACGTTGAACTACATTAGACGTTTTGTTTTGAAGTTGTTACATAAATTTATTAATCACATTGTTTTATGTGACTTCCAGTCTGCTTCTTGCTTTCGGTCGTTATTTCTTTACAGTTTGAGGTGAAGAGAGATATAAGTGACTAAGCAGTTATCAGTATACAGAAAGTAATAGATGTCATAAACTTAACTCTTGGCGATAGTACACCACTCTGGCTTTAAAACGCGCTATTGACTTATCTGAGTGCAACATTGTTTTATGTGGTTTTCAGTCTGCTTCTTACTTTCTGTCGATATTTATTTATTGTTTGAGGTGAATAGAGGTATAGGTGACTAAACAGTTCTCAATATAGAGAGAATTATGGATGTCATATACTTAACTCTTGGCGATAGTACATCACACTGAGTACAGAGCACTGTTAACCTTTTTGAGTGCAACACTGTTTTATGTAGCTTTTAGTCTGCTTCTTTCTCTCTGTCGTTATATTCTCTAACTTTGAATTTAAATAATCTATTATCCACTGAAATATAGGCTTGCAGATATGTTGGAGAAACTCTATTGTTGAGGACCTCAAACAGACACGAGTGTTTTCCATAATAATTAAATTCATTACGAGACTTATGTACAAGTAATTTCTTTGATACCTTTTTTTTTGATAAATTTCTGCGAATGAAAGCGGTAAAAGAAGACTTTATTTGACATTTGAATTCTATATGTCAAATAAATAAATAAATATATATATATATATATATATATATATATGTGTATGATATATATTTGTTTCTATATTCTGTGTGTGTGTGTGTGTGTGTGTGTTGTGTGTGTGTGTGTGTGTGTGTGTGTGTGTGTGTGTGTGTGTGTGTGTGTGTGTGTGTGTGTGTGTGTGTGTGTGTGTGTGTGTGTGTGTTGTGTGTGTGTGTGTGTGTGTGTGTGTGTGTTGTGTGTGTGTGTGTGTGTGTGTGTGTGTGTGTGTGTGTGTGTGTGTGTGTGTGTGTGTGTGTGTGTGTGTGTGTGTGTGTGTGTGTGTGTGTGTGTGTGTGTGTGTGTGTGTGTGTGTGTGTGTGTGTGTGTGTGATGTCAATCCAGATAATTTTGTATATCATTGACTGTATCTAAATAAATTATAATTAGAAGCAGGTAGAAGAATTATATTTAATTGTATATATTTTAAGAAGTATACACACGAATATACATGATATCCACAAATAATTGTATATTTCCAGGGGAACCTATAGGATGTAACTACCTCTGAGATTATTCCACAGCCATCCACCATAAAAATTAGTGCTTGCTTATTATAAGCTTGCTTTTTGTCATTCCAACTATTTTTGTATTTACAGCACATAATGTTGTGATTTTCATTTTATAATCCGTATTTGAATAAAAGTTTTAATAATGTTTTATTAATATAACAGGGATACTCAAATGGATAGCAGATAACGCATAGAATACGTATTATTGAAGAGATATCTCGTCCTGGTTATTGTGTTTTCAGAACAGATTTTTATCCGTTTCAGGTACAATGATAAATCCTATTGGGAAATAAAATTCAACCTTAGGCACATTCGAGAATCGAGAGGCATATTGGTCCCAGTTCATACCCAACCTTTTTCACAGAGGATCTGTGAGTAAATACGTTATTTTCCTTGCCTCAGTCTGTCAGAAGCTGGCCCCTTCAGAGCTTTTCCCTCAAACAAAAAAGTTAGGCCTATTGATTTCTATAAATCCAGGCTTGAGATAAACCTGCATCAGAATATATTTCTGTGTTTAAAAAAGTATAGTTGGCAATTTACTATGTATAAAATTAATTAAAAATATGAAAACATTTATACACCATCAAAGGTTCAAAATAATCTTATTCTACTCTTTAACTTACGTGACAAATTAGAGTTTGAGGACTGTATGCCAAAAAAGGTATGAACTTATAAACATGTATATATTACATACAAATATTCATGGTAGGAAGAGTTGATATAATATGAATTTTGAATCTGGCTCCGGTTTACCTACCTCTTATTGCAGCGCCGGGATCCAATGTCAATCGTCATTATCAGTGTCTCATCAGGGGCACCATCGAGTGGACTACGAACTGCAGCTAAACTTAACATTCATGTTAAATCAATTAACAACATTTCCCACTTTGGAAACTTTGTATGTAGAAAACACGGTTGCTCCGCCGTGCTTAGAGAACGTGTTAGTGACCTGTAGAAACGATGTACATTTTTCATTTTGAGCTTCTTCGTTGTCGACTGTTTTTCGATCTCTTCAATGAGATTCCAAACACTGAATTAAGAGGACCGTGAACTGGAACTGAAATCAACATTCCTGTACAATCTGTGCAGGAAATTGTTCGAACATAAAGCTGACTGCGCTTACGATGATCTAGCAAGAAGGATTAACTGACTGATTAAGTCAGTAAATCTATTAACAACATTTAAATTATACAAGAGAAATAAATATAGGCCTATGCTGCTAGCGAATTTTTCAATCGTAAAACATTAGTCTTAATTTGTACTCCACATGAAAGTAACTGTTTTCGTTTGCAGAAAGTCGATAACAAGACTGTTATTAACGAAATTGCTATAGAAACAACACACGCATTTTCAATAACATACTACATATCTTTCTCAATCCAACCCCTATAGTGAGAAATTGTGAGGTTAAGTAATTTTATAAAGGATCGTAACACACGAATTTAACAAGGCAGATTACGGAATGAACCTCTAGAAAGTACTTGTCATATCACGTCGACTTCATCATCATTAAAACATATTTCGATAAATTCAAAACATTTGGTTAACTCTCGCTCGATATATATATATATATATATATATATATATATATATATATGCATTGTTTATGAGATTTGATTCAAAAGTTGTCTTTTAAATTGTGTGGATACATATGTTCTTATTGAATTAAAAAACTAAGAATCATTAAATCACACCGATTATAGGCATTAAATTAGTGTTTATATATCTAATCAGTATCGTATTCCTCATAATTTAAAAATGTATGCGATGTCTCCTGGACGATTTTGTCATAAAAATGTCATTAGTAACAGTAGTGCATTTCTTAATAAATCAAACTTGGCTATAACCTCGGATTCATTCAGGGCGCTCGCTTGTATCGTCACCGAGTCTCTCCGTCTTTTTGTTTCTTCAGCTACTGTACATAATGCCGCCCCGTAATGTCTAAGGATACCAAATTCAATTCCTTACATGTGCTCATTCCCAATTTATTTAAATTAGGTAAATTCAGTCCATATTAATTAGCTTTCTTTGTTGCCATGATGTTGAAATTAGAATTGTTGTTGCTTTTGTTATGCTTTCACTGTATAAATTTAAACTTCGATCATAAGTCTCTCTATCTTCTACGCCGGCCCTGCGTGGTACAATCAGCTGACCGCTACCCCCATGACACAGCTTGAATTATTCCTTCACAGTGATGTTCGTTTCCTATTTAGAACCCCTTAGTTTGTTCGGAAGACTTTCATGGTGCGATGGGCGATTACATCAAGGCTCAAGCTCTACACCACTTTGACTCGGCAGATTCCTCGAAGTGGGATTACATCATAGCTTGGTCCTACTGCACAACCCGAGACCCTCCCTAGGCGCTTCACTCATCTTGACTTGCTGTCTATCCTCAAACTCCACCGACCACTTACATCTTCTTCATTGTTCATCTACTTGTTATCGACTTGACTCCATTAACTACCCTTCAGCACTGTACCGTTCTCTCCAGCAGTAAAGTGTATACTGTAATACACTGATTTTTCTGCTCTACAGCGGTCATGGGACATCTGATTCGTAACCTATCCTAAGGCACCATCCCACATTCCACGGTTGAGTTCCGTTATATAAATATAAACAAGTTAAAAATAATAGTTAAATTAACTAAACATATAGTTGTGCTGTCATAGCATAATGTTTGCACAGAATAGTTGATTACATTTAACAGTTTTTTTCAATGACTTTATTACATTACTGTAGAGACCAAGATGAGATTTGTTGCCGCTTTAGACACGAGTGGAGCGTAATCCGGAGAGATGTTTAAAAAAAGAATATACCTATATTAACTACAGAGACCCTAAGAATGTCCATGTAAAATTTCAATACAATCGGTTTGAACAGTTTATGCGTGGAAGCAGTATAAACAATCAAAAGCACTTTCGCATTAATAATAATATTACTATGAAACATATATTTATACTAACATTTCAGGAGCTATACTGGTGCACCTTATTTCCAATCTTCTTAAAATGTTTCGTGTTTGCAATTTTTTACCAAACAAACACACAATTCCAATTCTGAATATATTGAAAGTAATGAATTATTCGTTCAAGAGTTAATTATAACTGTATAAAGATATTCAAAGATCGCACAAGTGGCAACTTTCCAACAGGGGCTCGAAACACATAATACAGGTTTTGTAACATTTAGAAAATTTTAAAACACTGATAACCATTTATAATTTTAGTAAATTAATCCTCAGAGACTAAAATTGTAATTTTGTGATATAAATCAATAAATTTAATCATGAAACAACTTTTCACTAAAAGATTCAACTTAATCTTTGGAATATAAAGCAATTTATAAGTATGCAGTTTTGTATCATAAAATTATAAATGAGCATAACCTCAGCGATTTGCCTTTATCCATGAAACACTTTCTCGATAATAATAATTCCGAAATAAACAAGTTAAGAACTAATCCTGATATCTCCCCGCTGCAGCTGTACTCTGTTAACCGCTTCCACGACCTCTGTGTTGATCTGGTCAGCGCTTACACATTTAACTAAAGCTTGAAATTTCTTTATAACTAATACAACTGTTATTTCTGTACTGAAGAAGTGAATGTATGCTCATGTTGTTTAATTTTTAAATAATAGTTATGTTTTAAAGTTATTTAAAAAATAAATAATCTGAGCATCACAAATGTTGAAGTAGTCAGTTGTTATTAACTTCATAAGATTAAAATTGCAACATTAGAACCGTGGGGAAGAGTTTTATAGTTGTATGAATTTTAATTATTCTACTAAAGGAACGTCTGAAGATCAAGAATGGTGCAGTGTAGTGCGTACAACGCTTTTCGCAAGATAACCAGATCAAGCAAGGTCGAGCGTGTTTTCTGCTTGGACGGGTGACCGCTGAGAGATCCTTTCTTTGCAAGCAGCCCACTTGCCCGGCCATTGGTTGTGGTTCGGAAGTCACCTTTAAGCCGTCGATCTTCAGGTTTAGTTTTACAGTTGGTTTCTCTCTGCCGAGTAAAATAAGATATCTTTACTTTACCTGTTACTATGAGTTAGTTTATAGAGATTAGTATTTTTACCTAGGTCACATTTGACTAAAAATTTTGTGACATAGATGACAATCAAAAAATACGTGACAATTGATGTCAACCATTAGCTTACAGACATTTCACGTAAGTTTAAAATTTAAACTTAGACAAATTTGACTATAAAATTTTGTGACATAGATGACCGACACAAAATTCATTAAAATTGATGTCAAACATTAGTTTACAGATATTTGAAGTTAGTTTAGAATTTTAACCTAGACAAATTTGGCTAGAAACGTTTGTGATAAAGATGACATAAATATTGCAAGTAAAATTTACTCTATGAAATGTCATGCCAATCGTTAGTCAAGGTTATTTTACAGAGATTTCAGATAAGTTTAGCATTTAAACCTAGTCAAATTTAGCTAGAAATTTCAGTGATATAGATGACTATCAAATTGATGTCAATCTTTAGGTATGTTACTGTTACAGATATTGGATGTTAAAAAATATATTTCAATCCGTAGGTCCCTTAATTTACATAAACTTATGTTAGCTTACAATTTTAACTTTATAAACTATGAATTGAAATTATATGATATAGACGACTTCATTTTAGCAGGCCATATATATCATAGCATTAAATAAGGTTAATCTAGCAGACTTTAATGCACCCTAGCCAGCACCATAAAATCATTTAATAGAAATTACGTCAATCGTTAGTTTCCCAATGAAGGTAAACTGAGCGATGACTACATGGAATATCATAGAATCCAGAGGTACACAGTAGAATTTCATACTTTACTAGTTCCAAAAAGTATTTTATATTTGTTTCATAACAACAGCAAAACTATTAAGTTTACAAACAATAACTAAAGACTTACCAATGGATGACAATCCGTAGCAATAATTGAATATAAACAGTACATTTAGTTTAAATGTTTATGCAGGAGTATTTAGGGAGACAGCCAGTCATTTGTGGAGCATTTTCGTTTAAGAATTCTCGCAAGTGGACCATGGAAGTCATAACCGTGAGTAGCGACGCCTGCTGAACCGATCAAGTGACCGAGTCTACGATGTGGTACGGTAATCTACTTGAGAGAGGACCATCGCACAGTTGAGCATTCCGCTCATCAATTTAGCAATAAATAAGATATTGGCTACTTCTCACCTCACTTGAAGGTCGGCCTGAAGTTTAGTAAGTGGCACCTCCCTAGAACGCAGTTGCTGATGCATCCCCACCAGTCTTAAGAACTTTATAGGTAGCTTCAAAATATTAATCAGACAAAGGTAGATATTGAAATATTTTCAATCTTTTCTTGGATTTAAGCGATTTTAACTTTTATACGATTTTTATTTATAATTGAATCTCACTTTGTCACATTCTGATACATCACTTCCATCCTGTTGGAAAGAGCACAGAAGAAAAAAAAGTTATGGTTTCACTATGAATATGATGAAGAATGGGCAGTTTGATTGCACGCTGAAGACAGCTTGAACGCATTCCTACAGCGTATGTGATACATTACAATATTAGACCAATCCAACATTATCTCATATGTCATAGTTGTGGAAATTTAGATTTCATCTTCACTTCACACCATGTAAATTTCTTATAAGATGATGTTTTTATTTTTATCCTTTGGCTAAGGAGTAGTCTAACTACTTTGGTGCCTTTCCTGAATTATCAGACAATGTTGCATTATAAATTCATGTGGTGAGAAGATTAACTAATACCCCGAACCTGACCACATAGTTACACTGTCACAAACCGATATCACTCATATGTTTAACACGTGTGCCGAGAGTCACAAGACATGTGATAGCGAATAACTCAGTGTGATATGTGTTTAACCGTAAAACGATGAGGGTTGATGTAATAATGGCCTGAAGCTGACCACATATTTACACTGTCACGTTCATTATGGCTCTACATGATACGTAGCTAACGTCTACTACAACAAATACTACTACCCAATCATTAGAGTAACAGACAAATGTGACGGCGAGAAGTAGGGTGATATGTTGTTATCAAGCTTCATATGCTGATGTGACAGCTTTCACAATAGTTCTGGCAAGTCTGGTTTGATTGAACTTATAAAACATTGGAACACAAATAAGGAGCTCTGTATCCGGATTTTGTCTACAAGAGAGTCAGTTGACTACATTTTTATACGCTCAACATTTAGGCAATTCTTTGGTTTAAGAGCTCAGTTTAATTAAAAAAAACATAATGTATATTTTTCTTATGATGTGTTCATAATGATCTGTAATATCAGTAACCTCTGCCAACTCTTAGCAGATATTTCCAACTTGTATTGAAGGCACGTTTCACTTATAGTTGGTAAAATTTTGTGGCATTTACAGTATATAAAAAGCCGTTTAATTTTTCTATAAATGTACAGAAATTATATTGTCAACAATGATACGTCAATGATACATAAGGTTGTATTCATTTTGATTTCATATTTATATCGACCATTTATATGACAAACAATTACATTTCATAAAAAGTTTTACCCTTTAAGATTTTTTATTCCCCTTTAAAATACTTTCAGCAACAATTAAATCCCAGGTTTCATAAATGAATGACAAATCATTAAGGACAGGCCAGGATCGCTTATAATGTAAAAATTACGATTGTCCTGTGTGTATTTGTAGTGTTGTGTTAATGTATAACAATAATCTTTCTAAATTCCTTTAATTTTTTATATTTATACATGAGATTTTACAATTTTATATCAACCAGAAATGCCACTCTGTACATAAAAATAAAGTGTTACATAATAACATAAAGGAGATGTACTTTCATTGTTAAATCTCCAACAGTAAATAGAATATAGAGGAATCACCAATACTTAGTCTGATTGGAGGACAAATATAAACTTATTTAAATGGCTGGAAAATAATACAATGAAAAATATAACCTTAAACTTAACCTTAAAATCTTAAACTTTACTAAAGGTAAAAATTGTAAAACTAATAGATTGAATTTACTAAATTCTTGTACACTATTAATATTCCGTAAGTTAGGAGGCATCATAATAAAAAATCGTAGGTCCTATGTACCAAGATGTTTTTTAAAATAAGTAACATTGGGCTTTGGAATGGGATAATCATATGATTTTCGTAATTACTATCTATAAAAAATCTTCGTACCACGTTTGCCCCTTCCTGTTTGTGTTGGTAAAGATGCAAAGTTAAAATTCCTATATAACTACTCGTATGATTGAATACATTTACTAGAATCTTTATATCTAAATTTATACAAATAATCATGACTGCTGTTTGTATATTAAATCGTTATTGCAGATAACATTGAACTAATATTAAAATTGAAAACTGTACTTCTATAATATTTGCAACGACATGTACTTTCTTAAACACTTGAGTTATTTAGTAAACTCCAAATCTTTTTTATTCTCATTTATAAATCTTCCCATATAAAAAATCTTAATTCTACTATAAATGAGCTACCTACGCAATTTCCCACACAGACTTGTGGAAAGAACTAAGACCAGAAAAAAACAACAATTTAATCCACAAAATACTGAAAAGGCACCGATTTGTCGGAGGTTCTTATACCGACCCTTTTCCTATTCAACTAACTAACCAGTGGACCCAGTAGGGAAATTGTAAACTGACAAACTCAAAATCAATGTTAGTGTACGTTTTATATAACACATGTTTTTAATAAACGTCCATTTAGTACAAAAGTTTTGATGCAAAATAGTTCCTTGTTTATGGTTTCTACTAAATCAATCCAGTTTGCCGTCTTTTTGTTATAGCCGTCGAACACCGAGAAGTAATTATGAAAACTATTTCCATAAAAAGTATTTTGGTGTATAAAGCTAATAATGTGAATACAGATTTTGGCAAGAGGAGCTCTGCGAACTCCGATTGCAAGTTTTCGGAACGTAGCGCCTGACAAGACAAGGCGGCAATATTGAGGCTGTATACATATTGCCTGCAACAATAATGTAAGGCGCTTTTCACACTGCTCGTACATTCTATGGTTGTGTTCGTTGAGTTAGCGTCGGAGCTTTACTAAGGTACATAATGTCATAGAGTTAATACAGTAATTGTCGAATAAATAAATGTTGTAAAGGAACAGGGCATTATTATTTGCCTTTTTGAATGTGAAGTAGTAATAATACATGTACATTTTGACTTAAAATGTTGTATAAAACTTTAAACAAGCCTGTAATACCAGAAGAGGTAGAATGGATTCATACCTTGTATAAAGTATAGTCACCTGCTACGCAGAATCGCTCATATTTTCTATATAGAATTAGTGTCATAGACTGCAATGTGAAGGATACGAGTATACGCGTTCAGAACATTGGGATGATGAGGATGTTTCAATTCGCTTCAGGAACTACTGAATAATGAAACTCTGGTCAGCGATTGTATCCGCCCCAACATTGCCCCTATGTGGCTCGGAGTTGAGCTATCCTTAATGAGTTGTCATTCATTTATGAAAACTGGGATTTAGTTTTGTTGTTGCTGAAAGTATTTTAAAGGAAAATAAAAATACCTTAAAGGTAAAACCTTTTATGGAATGTAAGTGTGTGACACATAAATATGAATATAAATATCAAAGCAAAATGATGACAACGTTATATATCACTGACCTATCGTTGTTGACTATATAGTTACTGTAAATTTATAGAAAAAATTAAACGCCTCTATATATAAAGTAAATGCAGCAATATTGAACCGACCATAAGTGAAACGTGCCTTCAATACAAGTTGTAAAAATCTGCTGAGAGTTGGCAGAGGTTACTGATATTACAGATCATTACACAACATTAGTGGTATATAAGGAAATGTGTGACTCAGCACCTATGTATGAGTTCTCGTTTATCAGAAAGATTGATTACTCCTTGTTGGCCATGCGTCTGACAGAGCATTACTTACTAGTACCGGTCGTCAATATGTGGCCAATGCTTTGTTTGGATTCTGTTCAATTTATATAGTGTTAATAAATCTGCTGAGAGTTGGGCAGAGGTTACTGATGTAATCATATTTACCTTTTAAACAAACTTAATGTACTATATTTATAGTAGTGTACTTAATGTAGTACAACATAAAATTGGAGCATTTATAGAATACTGAACAAACTAATATATGGGTGATCCCCTTAAAATTCATTTCCTTATGTCTATGCACATTTTGGAATGATTAACATTTACGTTGTGTATATTTGTATGTATAAACGTTTGGGTTAAACACTAGCACAAATAAATGTTTGTTGGAAATAAGAGAAGTAACTAAAATTAATAAGTTCCTCAAAATGTGTTTGAGGTAAAAGCAATTCAAAGTGTTTCAGATGAGTTGTGTATGTTATATTCTAGAAGATCTTTAAAAGATTTACAGTGAAAATATTAATTTTAACAAAACAATAAGTATGAAATTGTATTTATATGGTTTGGTGAAATAAATTTAAAAATAACAGTTTATTTTAATCGTGGAACTGAATTTATTTTTTTTAAATTGTATTTATATAACAATACAACAGAAAGTTATTTTTCCTGTTATTTTAAAAGAGTAGAACAATACGCTTTCATTTGTTTAAGGAGAAGTCGATACCCTTTTATTAATTATTCTGCTCATTCTTATTGGCCACTAACTTATGCGAGGATCTTATCAAACAGAATAAACGGGCGAGTCCATATAGTACAAGGTCGATGGTACCTATAAAAAGTCAGGATTCCAACCTGCGCCATCTCTAACTCAGACTCAAAGTCCAACGTCTTAGACCGCTCGACCATCGGCACTCCCATATTTAAATAACCGTCATTTTGAAATAACAAAACATATTACAGTAACCATGAGAAATAGAATTGGAAAATGTAATACTAAAATACAGTGTGTTTGCTACAATATAAGTATGTAAACATTATCACAAACAAAAACGTAGTAGGTTTTTGATAATAATCTAAACCTAAAGGAAAATATCCTACGTTTGATAAAATGTGAAGCATATGTTAAAATCGTTTTAGTAAATTATAGCCCAATCATTCTTAAAATAATATATCTTATTCTGTGAAATTTTAAACAAGTTAAGAACTAAGAACTAATCCTGATATCTCCCCGCTGCAGCTGTACTCTGTTAACCGCTTCCACGAGCTCTGTGTGGATTTGGATATGGGTTTGTCCGTTTATATAAACTTCCAACAATGGATTGAAAATGTTATCATTAAACGGCTATTAATTTTTGTTAACAAAGGGAATGTATGCATTTTTGTTTTGTGTATTTAAACGAGTTATATATTTAAACTACATATAATAAGTAAGACAACTTTAAATCTTGCTATGCATATCCAGTAAAATCTCTTATTTAGTAGAGCCAATCTCTAATACAATAAAACTAAAGGCATTGTAGTGAATTTTGAGGTACTTGTGTCTTAAATAGTAAAGTATAGTAGTTTTAATTTATTAAAGTTTACTATGTTTAAAAAACTTATATTCCAGTTTCATAGGGATAACAAATCTGGTATTATAAAACGACCTACACCCTATTATCTATCGACCTTTGTGGATTTAAGGCTCAAATCTGAGGCCTTATAAATCGATCTAAATTTTAGAAACTATGTATTAGGAACGAGGCCACTTAGTAAACGGTATGTAATCTGCAAAATGTAAGTAAATATTGCTGAGTTAATCATTGTTAATAATACAAACATAGACAAAGTATTGTAGTTGTGTCTGTTTAACATATAGACCTAACGAAATGCGCCTTAATCAGTTGTCCAATATTTGTATGTCCATAATGATACATGGATATACGTTAACATATATAAATGTATACTTTTCCGGTTTATTTCATAGAATGAAACCAAATTTGGTAGTAGGAAAATCTAACATGGATTACGGATAACATGAAAGATAATAATAATAATAATAATAAGCATTGACTTTATTTACCAATTGTTCATTAGTTATAAATTATATAATTTAATTTACCTATACTTTGACGTAACTAATTAAATTATATAATATTGTTGTATACATTTTCTTCGATAAATGTATAAATATAACTAAACCAAGATTTGCTGGTATTTTGCAATTAATTTTGCGATATACTTGTCCGCAAACGATAAAACTATAAATGCCATGGCTGTTTACTGTTTTGTAATCTTCTGCATTAAGGGATAGTAGAGCAAAAGATGCGTTTATGTGTCTTATTTTACTATAAAACTATTCCGGATAAGGGTGAAGGTTTAAAAAAAGACGTAAAAATAATAAAAAAATAGTTTTTTCTACATTAAAATTTGTCCATTCAAACAATAGTCACGAAAATACTTTGTATTTATGCGATTAGAAACCCGTTTCTCAGGGAAATGCACCGCAATGGATACACAAAATTTTGAATGGACATAAGGTGTGATAATGCAAAGCTGTAGTGACGGCACATGTACATGTCAGTAAATAATTATTAAGTTCTAAAGCCCTACAACGTCTTCCGTCTAGACGTCTTTTTGCTTTTAATTCTCAGTGCTCGTCATTTTCGATAGGTACATATTCGGTTTAGATATCTTGCAGACGTCGCTCTCGTGCTCGTCATTTCCATTAGCTAGACTCTGTGACGCTCGTATAATGTTAGTTAAGGTTTGCAGACATTTCAATTTAGTAGTACATATATGAAGTATATGAAATCGATAAATGCATTTTATATAAATAAGAGTGAAATTTTTCATAAACTGATATTGGAATCAAAAATTTCCTTTCTGTTTTGATACCTTCGTTAATTTATACAATCATTTGTATTTTTACTCTTTGGCATTTCTGATGAAACATCAGCTCTGAGGATTGGCTTACTACACTTGATATTATTCGTCAGATGTAAATTACTATAGAATGTAAAGAAATAAATATTTGTAGCATGTTTTCATTGTTTGAAAACACGGATAAAACGGTTTTTTTTTTTAATGAAACCTAGCTAGATATATTTATTGGCCCCAAAACGCCCAACGAATAAAATGTCATGAAAGTCATTGGAGCCGTTTTCAAGATTCATATGTACACACAATATCTGCCCAGTTAAAGGTATTACATAAATAAATTTTGAATTACCCCTGTAGCAAATATGCAGTTTATTATGTGCAGGCAATCTGAGAACTTTTATCTTTTGCATCGCTGCCTGGTGGCGAGTTACATCAATAGGGATAGATATAAATCCTGTTCGTGGAAAAATATATATACATACAAATTTGTATAAAGATCAGTAAGATCTCACCAGGCTCACAATTGAGTTCATATTCATTCCTATTCATATTAAATCAACCATTTCCACCATGGTCAAGCTATGTGTTTAAAGCCTATGTTTCTGAGTCCACTAATGTCATATATACAATCATCCTCTTTTATGTGTGTATATATATATATATATATATATATATATATATATATATATATATATATATATATATATATATATATATAGAGAGAGAGAGAGAGAGAGAGAGAGAGAGAGAGAACATAAATAGTTGTGACTCACTGTCTCTGATTATTAAACCACAGTAAATTCTTTTGTACCAATACTGCGGTAAATCCTCTGTTGATAGTGGTTAGAATATCAGAGCAGCTATGTATAAATTCTGTCGGTAAATCTTTCTACTTAAAAACGCGTTGCACGAGCCTTAAACTAAATTTCTTAACCCCACAATTTCTTAATAAAGGTGCTTGAATTGAGAAGCATTATACTTTATTGCAAATGCGTTATTGTTTTCTATAGAAATTGTCTTGTTCACGACTTTCTAAAAACGAAAACACTTCATTTTATGTGGAGTACAAATCAAGACCAATGTTTCATGGTTTGAAAAATTCGTAAGCATCATATTTTTATGTCTTTTGTATGATGAAAATATTGTTAATAGATTTACTGACGCTATTAGTCAGTTAACCATTCTTTCTAGATCATCGTAAGCGCAGTCTCTCTCATGTTAGAACAATTCCCGGAACAGCTTGTACATGAATGTTGAGTTCAGTTCCAGTTCACAGTCCTCTTAATTCAATGTTTGAAATCTTATTTTATTACAGACTTGACTTCTGGAATCTGGAGACATGTTCATCTGAAGAGATCTAAAAACAGTCAAAAACGAAGAAACTCCAAATAAAAAATTTACATTGTATCGACATGTCACTAAAACGATCTCTAAGCACTGTGGAGCAACCGAGTTTTCCACATCCAAAGTAGCCAATGTGGGAAAGGTTGACTTCATATGAATGTTAAGTTTAGCTCCAGTTCGTTGTCGATTCAATTGTGCACGTGATGGGACAGTGAGAATCCCGATTCACATTAGATTCTTGGCGCTGCATTAAGATGTAGGTAACCGGAGCTAGACTCAACATTCATATGACACCAATTCTTCCCACCATGGCTAATTGTATGTAACGTATACATGTTTATAAGTTCATACCTTTTTGGCAAACAATCCTTAAACTCTAATTTTTCATGTAAGTTAATGAGTTGAATAAGATTATTTTGAACATTTATAGTGTTTTCTGAACAATACATTGTCAACTATAGTTTTTAAAACACAGAAATATATATTATGATGTAGGTTTATCATCCCTTTTAAGGCTGTATTTATAGAGTTCAATAGGCCTAACTTATTTGTTTGAGGGAAAAGCTCTGAAGGGGCCAGCTTCTGACAGACTGAGGCAAGGAAAGTAAGGTATTTACTTACATATCCTCTGTAAGGACTGGGACCAATATGCATCTCGATTCTCGAATGTACGTAAGGGTGAAATTTATTTCATAAATGGGATTTTTCATTACAGCTGAAACGAATAAAATATGTTCTAAAAAACACAATAGGACGGGAATATGTCTTCAATAATAAGTATTCTATACGTTATGTGACACCCATTTCAATATCCCTGTTATATGAAAATATTGTATTAAAACGTTTTATTTCAAATACGGATTATTAAATGAAAATTGCAAACTTTTTTGCTGTAAATAAAAATGTGTTGCAATGACAAAAAGTAAGCTTATAATAAGCAAGCACAACTTTTTAGTATTAGGTACTATATGGATGGTGGGATAAAAATCCTCAGTTTTACAACATTTCCTTCCTTTTGCCAAACAAACGATCCATTAATGCACTGATCTGAGAGATGCCTGTTGAATAACATCAAGGGTAGTACAAAACTACAGTTTCCCACTGGAAATATACAATTATTCCTGAATATCTAAGAAATATATACAATTACATTTAACACTCCAGTAGTCGCGCGGAGCACAGTTGTGCTCCAGGTATTTTGTTTTTGGTGTCGGTGACAGTTGGTAGCGCCGATGACCTTGAGCGGTCATCTACCTTTCACCCCACTCACCCTCTGTCGACCAGTGTCTTTGTAGTCGTCTGTCAGCGTGCATCGCAGTTTTGTGAATTATTTACTTAAGCGCTACGCTCTTGGAGCACAACTGTGCTCCGCGCGAGTACTCTTGTTACTGTTTTTTCTTAGCTTATCGATTGTATATGTTTTTTATTTTATTAGTTTTCTGCTTCTTTTATTAATTTTTATGATGAAATAAATGATTGTTCAATAAAAAGTACAATGGACCATCGTGATCGTGTTGACCCACTTGACCGTGAACAGTTGCGTCGTTGGTTGGCTGAAACTGAAGAGGACAATGAAAGTGTTTTTGGAGTTGAAGATGTAGACGAACAAGAAGTCGATCACGTTGAGGCTCAAGATGATGTCGGATCCGAAGAATCAGATGGAGGTGAAGAGACAGAAGTTGACTCTTCAAACGAAAGCAGTGACCATGAAATTGACTTTGAAGACGGTGCTCCTTTTGTCAACCCTGAGTTTTACATAGGAAAAGACAAGGATACAAGATGGTACCTTGATCCTCAAGTTCCTCGTGCGACCCGAACACCTAGACACAATATCATTCCTGTATTTCACCGTCCAGGACCACAAGGTAATGCCAGAAATGCCAATACCCCTGCTATGGCCTTTGAATGTTTCATTGATGACAATATGGTCACACGAATTGTTGAATACACAAACATTTACATAAGTAAGGTAAGGGCTAATTTTCAAAGAGATAGAGATGCGAGACCTACTGATGCACGTGAAATAAAAGCCCTAATAGGAATATTGTACCTAGCAGGTGCACTGAAAGCAGGAAGAAGAAATGTCACTGACATGTGGGACAACACTACAGGTACTGGAGTTGAAGCAATCTACCTGACCATGAGTTTGAATAGGTTTAGATTTCTTCTACGATGCCTACGTTTTGACAATATTCATAGTAGAGATGTGAGACAATCTGTAGATAAGCTAGCAGCCTTCAGGGAAATTTTTGATAAGTTCGTATCAAATTGTAAGAGCTCATACAAACCCACAGATTATTTGACAATTGATGAACAGATGGTAGGTTACAGAGGAAACTGCCAATTTAGGGTTTACATGCCAAGCAAGCCTGCTAAGTATGGCGTAAAGATTTTTGCTCTTGTTTCTACGACTAACTTTTTTGCAACCAATCTTGAAATTTATGTAGGCACTCAGCCAGCTGGACCATTCCATAGGAGCAACAACACTCAAGAGTTAGTTATGCGACTAGTTGAGCCTATAGCGGGATCGAACAGAAACATCACGTGTGATAACTGGTTCGCATCCGTGCCTCTAGCCAAACGACTCCGCGAAGAAAAAAAGCTAACTCTTATTGCCACTCTCCGTAAAAACAAACGTGAGGTACCACCAAACTTTCTACCTGATTCAAACAGAGAAGTAAAGAGTAGCATCTTTGGATTTAAAAAAGACTGCACTCTAGTATCTTATGTACCCAAAAAGAATAAAGCGGTTTTGATGATTTCCACCATGCATGACGACGCAAGCATCGACCCTGAAACAGGAGATGAAAGGAAGCCCATGATAATAACATCATACAACGACACTAAGTATGGCGTCGACATTCTTGATAAAATGTGTCGTCAGTATGATGCAGCAAGAAACTCAAAAAGGTGGCCTCTGACTCTTTTTTTTCACCTGCTAAATGTGGGAGGTGTGAACGCTATGACAATATACAAGGCAAATCAAAATCTTGACTTCATTAATAGGCTGGATTTTTTGAAAAAGCTGTCTTTTGAGTTGATGAAACCCCAAATGGAACACCGCATGACCCTAGAAATGATACCAAAGCAGATCAAAACTAGAGGCAATCTGTTGCTGCACCCTGATGAAGCGAGACCGGTCCGACCGCAACCTCAGCCCCCCAGAGCTGCTACAACTGGAAGGTGCTACCTGTGTGGCAGAGCAAGGAACAAGACAACCAGGAAAAATCATGTTCAAAGTGCTATAAATGGGTCTGTGTTGATCATTTACAAAGTGTCTGTGTTGATTGTCTAGAATAAAGACGTAGTCTAGAGGCAAGCTTCCAAAGTTGATTTTAATAATAACTTTTTTTTGTAAAACACACTTTTTATCCTAAACCTGTAAAATACACTTTAATTTATATCTGAGCAATTGTACAGACGTTTCTTTTACCCAACATGTCATATTAATGCTGATTTATATGGTTATAATGCAGAATATCATTAGAGGTCAATGGAGCACAATCGTGCTCCGCGCGATCACTCACGTTACTGTGAACCGCGCGAGCACCGGAGTGTTAATTATTCTACCTACTTCTAATAGTCATATTTATTTATCTGGGTCGACAAAATAATATACTCGTACAGTATATTGTATAGAAATTTCAGGTAAAATCTTCTGTTACGACTTTCACTCGCAGAAATTTATCAGACTCACCAAAAGCTATCTAAAAAATGATTTGTACAAGCGTCTCGTAACAGAATGCAAATATTATAGTAAAAATTAGTGTCTGTTTGCGTTCCTTAACAATTGAGTTTCTCCTACATACCTGCAAGCTTATTTCATAGAATAAAAGATAATTTAAATAAGAAAATAAAGAATATAACGACAGATCGCAAGAAGCAGACTGAAAGCCACATAAGACAGTGTAGCACTCACATAAGTCTACAGTGCGTTGTAAAGCCAGAGTGCTGTACTATCGCCAAGAGTTAAGTTTATGACATCTTTTACTCTCTATATACTGATAACTGTTTAGTCGCTTATATCTCTATTCACCTCAAACTGTTAAGAAATAACAACAGAAAGCAACAAGCACACTGAAATCCACATAAAAACAGTATGATCAATAAAATTATTTAAACAACTTCCAAACAAAAACGTCTAATGTGAGTTAATCGTGTAACGATGAAGAGACAGGAAGTAGTTAATACACCCAATCTGACCACATAGTTACGCTTTCACTATCATTATGGCTATACACAATACAAAGCTAACGCTTACTACAACAATTAATCCTACCCAATGATTGAAGTGACAGGGTAGAATGTGACGGCGAGTAACATAAGGTGATGTGTGGTTAACCATATACACTACTGAGGGAGTGTACTTATATTTAGAACATTAAAAAAAGACATATATTTATCGGTCTAATAATAATAGCAGTCGCTGATTTATTATATATTTTCCGTGATTCATATTATTACAAAGAATTTTAGTTTATATTTAAACACCCCCAGGAAAAATTTGATAGTTTTTGGTCACAAGATTGAAACTAGCACACAGTTGCATTGTTGTAACCTCCCTAGTTCATTGAATCATTTATATTTAAACTGTTACGAAATATAACTCAGCGAAGAAAAACATAAACATAAAATGTGCAAATATGTTTCAAAAAATTACAAATTTAAAAATTGCATGAAACTTCATGTCTAAAAACACAAGCAAATATAAACATTAGTTATATGATTCCCCTTGTCCAACTATAACATCCAATTGGTTGTCATAGAAACAAATAACTCAACACGCTGACACAATTTCTCTTACGACTGCCGAGGTGTCTTACTATTTGCTACACTCGGGAAATTATGTTTTATTGTTACTCAGCGGATAACAGTTTATATTGTAGAAGTAATTAGAACAGAAATTCTCAGTAACAATAACGAAACAATTACTCAGCTGTCCACCACCACACAGTGTCTTGTCACGTGTAACACTCGGCGACTTGTATTGTATTGTTTCCCAGTGAAGGATAGTCTATATTGTAAACGTAATCAGGACAAAACTTCTCAGTAACCGTAACTAAACAATTACTCAGCAGTCCACCACAACACAGTGTCTTGTCACCTGTAACAGTCGAAAACTTTTATCGTATTTTTGATGTATTGAGAGTTGGAGAGTAATGTCGGACAGTTGAACTGTCTAGTTTTAATAGACTTGTACTGCGAGCGCAGTCTCAATAGTGTTGGCCAGTTCTGAAGAGCAATGTCATATATACGATTACCATTTTGATATCAATGCCGAGACATTATGTAGTGTGTAAACTGATTTTGCAGGGATTACGGCAACAACACGCGATATCAGCTGTCGCTATTACTTGCGTGTAAAATTCCTTTCCCAAGTAGTTTATGCGCTACTTTAATGCAAAACTCACCCTTAAAGATGTATTCAACTACTAGCATTATTTACTGTTATTTTACTCACATTATCTTCTCATGAAATATTTGAACACCATAAATAACAACAACGCGCGATGAACCAATATACGCAGTAGGTATAAGCGGCTTATTCCGCTCACAAAGAAATTGTACCTGAAGTGTTCAGTGCGGCAGAGCGCTTCACTTGATAACCGATTATTTTCAGCACCAAGGTTTTCGCCCCTATGGAACACATAATGCGGTTTAGATATTTTTCCATGATTCTGGCATCAGTAGAACCTCCGCCCCTTGCGGACAGGGCTCTGATTGGTCGAGAGGGGGTCACGTGATCCAAGATGGCGGCCGCGCATGAGCAGAGGGAGGGCATGTGCGGGAGAAATTCCCTCATGTGCGGGAGAAATTCCCTCCTCACACTCTTATCCTAGTGTTTTGGGGTGTTTTAGGGTGTCAAAATCGGTGATTTGGTGGGTCCAGGAGGGACGGAGGGAATTCCAACATGGCTGCGCCCATGTATCACGTGATAAAAAAAAAAACCATTATGGCTGCGCCCACGTAAACATAACCTCACTTTCTTTCTCAGCGGGGATTTCAAATAAAACGACTCAGTAAAGATAAGCTATTTATTGCTACATAATCAGTGGTCACCGTGGTCAGCCTCCGGGTCCCTTGCGGTTACCTGTAAAAAAAACCAGACATGTAACGACTGCAACCGCAAACTTCCTATTGGTCGGAATAAACGCGTCTCTGATTGGTCCAAAAATAGCAAATAAGCACTCTGATTGGTCGGTGTTCTACACAGTCAGCAGAGATTTCCCTGTCTCGCCAGTCTGGAGGTGGACGTCAAAGAGGTAAGACCTATGTCGCTCTGTTCCTTGATATTGCACAACATTGTGTAAAATTATCAAGACAAGAAAACCTCGCTAATTACTAATATAAAATAAATAAAACATTGCCTATCTAGATATTATTTTTAATATATTACTGTTGCAATGGAATCTCAACCTATTGAAGTGGATCTTGAGTCTCGTATGGAGTTGAATCCTGTAAAAACGCTAGGTAAAAACGAGACTTACATAAAAAAATATAGGGTATACGGTGTTAAGACCACCTTCAAATTTAATACAGTCCCTGAAAACATTGACGAAATCGATTGGCTAAGGACGGGGTTTTCTAAAATTGTAAATGACATGAAATCAAACTGCACTGATTCAGACTACCTGGGCTTCACCCTTCATAGTCTAAATTTAAAAAGTAAATATCCGGGCTACGTGGCATTTCGACCAGCTGATCAGGTCAAAGATGATGTGCTTTTTGAAATTTTTGGTGGTATAATTCAAAGTAATGCCGAATCAGTAAAATCTACCGATACGTTTAGAGTAGAGTGTACTAGAACTTATCTTCCTGTAGGTAGTGGTAGAGTAAGACCAGGTTTTTATAATAATTTTGAAGAAGAATGCAAGGCCCGTAGTGGTATCGTAGTTATTAAGAATAGCGATAATTTGTGTCTAGCGCGTGCACTGGTAGTGGCTAAGGCTAACGTTAAAAAGATCCCGAGTATGAATTGATAGAAAAAGACAGATGTCAGAGACAAACAACAAAGGCGAAAAAATTGATGGCCAAAGCCCGAGTTCAAATACCGAGAGAGGGAGCGGGGGTCCCCGAGCTGTCAAAATTCCAAGACCACCTCAAAAAATATAACATCACAGTTTTCAATTATAACAGTAAAGGTAGGGACGTATATTTTAGCGGCAACAACGAAAGTGCTTTGTACAAAATTAATCTGTTGTACCATAGGGGTCACTACAATGTAATCACTAGTCTGACCGCCGCCTTTTCTTGCCATTTCTATTGTGAAGCGTGCCATGTCCCTTACGACCACAAAGCTGAACACAGGTGTTCAAATGTCTGCCCTGCGTGCCAGACAGTCTCTCCACCCTGTAAAGAGGAGCATGGAGGAATAGTTTGCCCAAATTGTAACATCACTCTAAAAAATCAAATATGTTTCGCGGCTCATCAGGGTGAACAATGTAAATCCGTGAAAAAATGCTTACAATGCCAAAGACTCGTATTTCTGAAACAGCGTAAATCGAAGCACGTGTGCGGGGAAGTTTTCTGCAAAATTTGTCGTGAGTTCATGGCCCCAAACCACCAATGCTACATGCGGGTCGACACAGGAAAACCCAAAACCAAAGACTTTCTGTTCATCTTTTTCGATTTAGAAACTCGCCAAGACGAGTACATTGACGACGATAAAAGGGTTCACAAGGTGAACCTCTGTGTCGCCCAACAATTCTGTTGGAAATGCATCGGTGGGGAAAATTGAGAAAATTGTAGCACCCGCACTCGAGTCTTCAGACAAGACCCTGTAGTTAAATTCATGGATTATGTGATGGATGTTAGGAAAAGTTACAAAAACGTTTGTGTAATGGCTCACAACGGACAGGGTTTCGATTTCCAATTTATCTTAAAATACGTATTTGAACAGACAACATTCAGTCCAGAGCTGATTATGCGTGGCACTAAAGTCATTCTCATGGAATTGGACAACGTGAGATTTATCGACTCACTGAACTATTTCCCCATGGCCCTCTCAGCACTCAACAAAGCCTTTGATCTACCCCCAGAGAAGAAGAAGGGTTACTTCCCTCACTTGTTTAACACTCTGGCAAACCAAAACTATGTAGGCTCCATCCCACCCAAGGAATACTACTGCCCTGAATCGATGTTCGAAAAAAGTTATAAAGATTTTGAAAATTGGCATAATGACCAGGTCAACAAAAACGTAGTGTTTGATTTCCAAAAAGAACTGATTGAGTATTGTATTTCAGATGTAGACATATTGGCGCAGGCGTGTATAAAATTCAGAGCAATGTTTCTCGAAGAATGTAACGTAGACCCGTTCATGGAAGCCGTCACCATAGCCAGCGCCTGTAATTTGGTGTTTAGACGTAAGTTCTTAAAACCCAATACTATTGGCCTGGTCCCTAACAATGGATACAGACTTGTTGACATGCAATCCCCCATCGCTTTACAGTGGCTGACTTGGGAGGAGGATCAGCGCGGCGTCCGAATCCAAACATGCAGGGCGGGAAAGAGAAGTCAAAATTGCCGGCATGAAAGTAGACGGTTTCGACGGTGAACGTGTGTATGAATTTCAGGGTTGTTATTTCCACGGGTGTCCTAAATGTTACAAGTATGAGAGGGAAGTGCCCTTGCCCGACGATCCCTCAGACTCTTTGCATCTGAGGTACGAAAGGACCAAATCCAAAATAGATAAAACTCCAAAATTCCGGATACGAAGTTATCGAGATGTGGGAGTGTGAATTTAAGAAAATGAAAAAAAGATCCTAGATTGGCATACCTAAATTCATTACCAATTCTAAACACGCTTCCACTTAATCCAAGAGACGCCTTCATTGGTGGTAGAACAGGCAACGCAAGAAACATACCACAAGTGTGCAGAGGGGGAGTCTATACAGTATGTGGACGTATGCTCTCTCTATCCTTTTGTTAATAAATTTAAAAATGTATGTAAAATCTCATCCTAAAATCTATGTGGGTGACAGAGAATGTAGGGGGCGAGGCATGCAGGCTGAAGGTCTTCTTAAATGTAAAGTCCTGCCCCCTCTAAAGTTGTATCACCCGGTTCTCCCTACACGCATGAACGATAAATTAATGTTTGTTTTATGTAGGACGTGTGGGGAGGACATGTACTCGGGTGACTGTGCCCACACCACGGAAGAGAGAGCGTTGACGGGGACATGGACGATGCAGGAAATTAGAAAATCTGTAGAAAAAGGCTATACCATTTTAGAAATGTACGAATTATGGGAATACGAGGTGGTGACCTATGAGGATGGCGGACTCTTCACAGACTTTGTAAATAAATTTTTAAAAAATCAAGCAGGAGGCATCGGGCTACCCTTCCTGGTGTCTCACTGATCAGGACAAAGAAACGTACATTAAAAAATTATTTTGAACACGAAGGTATCAGACTTGACCAAACAAAAATTGAAAAGAACGCGGGTCTTCGCTCCCTCGCGAAATTAATGCTAAATTCGTTTTGGGGAAAATTCGGACAGAGAGAGAACCAAACTAAAACCTCAATTGTGAGAACGCCTGACGCCTTTTTCAAATTACTGACAAGCCCCGGTACACAAGTAAATACCGTTCAAGAAATTAACGAAGAGGTTCTCCTCGTAAATTGGCAAAACATAGAATAGGTTAGCGAGTCCCTCAGAACCGTCAACGTCTTCTTGGCCGCTTTTACCACATCTCACGCGAGGTTTAAAACTGTATGAACACTTGGAACAGCTACAATCTCAAGTCCTTTACTATGACACAGACAGCGTACTGTACATACACAAAAATGGTATGTATAAAGTTCCTACCGGTGACTACCTCGGGGAGATGACCGATGAGTTGGTCGACTACGGTCCCGGGTCATACATTGTAGAATTCGTTTCTGGTGGTCCTAAAACCTATGCCTACTTAGTGTGGTCCACAAATAAAAATTCGTTAGTTGAAGTCTGTAAAATAAAAGGTCTCACTCTAAATTTAAAAACTAGTAAACGTTTAAATTTTGAAAAATTAAAAGAAATGGTTCTCAGTGAGACAAACAATTGCCTAGAAATAACAGAAACCCGTATTAGACGGACAAAAGACAAAAACATAGTTACCGTAGAAGAGACTAAACTATTTAAAATCACCGGTCCTAAGCGTAAGCGGGAAGGAGAGTATGAGACACTACCGTATGGCTATAGTAAAGTTTCTTCTAAATATTAGTATATTATAGTATACTCACAGTGGGTGTAAATATAGCCTCCTTCACTCTTCTAAACACCGTCACCACAAACAATAACCTTCGTAAGTCAATACGTTTCCCCTCGTCCTCTTTTTGCTCTTTTTCCGCGATTGCTCGAGTAGATGCTGCCTCTCCTCCATCACTGAGAGCTCTCCTCTAAGTACGCTCCTCCGATCCTCCGTAAGTTCACAGACCCGCCTTCAAGTCAAGGTAATAACTTTTTCTCATGTTGACGATACTCCCCACCATAACCGTCACCAACCGCAAGCGTACGTAATGTATATTGTCCTCAGAGTATATTGAGACTCTTAAGGCTATGCCCCGGACAGCTTCAGGGGTTCTGGAAGCGCGAGTGAATGAGACCTCTAAGGCCGGCGTAAAACCTGTAAGCCCTGGGGTCACGAATGAAGGTCACTGGCGCGGCCTAACAGCCCGTAAACCTGAATGTTGTGTGTGAATGAGACCTCTAAGGCCGGCGTAAAACCCGTAAGCCCTGGGGTCACGAATGAAGGTCTCTAAGGCAGGCCTAAACTCTGTAAGCCCTGGGACCTGAATGTTGTGCGTACGACAGAACCCCTGGAGGTACCCCACTGGCACGGCCTGACCTAGAGAGACTATCTTAAGGACTTACCTACAGCCTCCAAGTATTTCAAGAACATTGCATTGTCCTCCTCTTCGTCGGAGTACCACCCGACGTCGTAGTCTTCTTATAGGTCCCTCGAAAGGGACACGAGACCCTGATGATGAAAAAAAATCCGATACTCTGAGTATCTATCTGATTGAAAATCATTAGTAAACTTTTGAAACAAGTGTTACGTACCTTTAGCGGTCGGCGATGGAGGCGGTGGCGGAGGAGGCGGTGGCGGTGGAGGCGGTGGCGATGGAGGCGGTGGCGGTGGAGGCAGTGGCGGAGGAGGCGGTGGCGGTGGAGTCGGTAGCTCCTTGGCGAGGTACTGCCACAA
>NW_025776204.1:0-108791 GCF_021130785.1 Homalodisca vitripennis | reverse complement strand
TTTACTATTGTTTAGTCCCTGCAACATTCTGGAAACAAAACGTTACCATTGTTGATCACGTCAGAAATTCAGTTTACCGAATTGTTGGCGTTTTTGGGATGGATGAATAAACAATCAGCCTATTGCAGTTGTGCTCATGACAACACTTAAAAAATTAGATTACATATGGACAGACTAAACAGAAGACAAACACAGCCGAATATGAAATTTGAAGCAAGAATAATTTATATTTTTAGTAGGCCTAATCACGGCAAGCATATTCATACAGAATATTTTTTATTTTAATTCAAAAATGTATTCTGAATTTTTGGATAATGAACAACCACACACATTTTGTTGCGGTTAGGCGCTGGATCAACATGAAATCTTTTCCCCAACGTCATTACCACACAACTCAATTTTCTCCGTTGAAGGTTGCAATTTATTTATGTATTTATGTCAGTGCGGGAACGTATCATAAGTGATTATTAAATATAAAAGGTTTACCACAAAATAAAATGTAAAAATAAAATAGATATTTAAAAATTTTGCCTGAGTATAAAAGAGCCACTGAGAACAATTGTTGTTAAGCGATCGGGCATAACTGCTATAGTCAGTATTAATTATATAAAATGGACAACTTTAAATACCACTATGATACAGGGAAAAGGGGACGGAGTTCTCAACTGGTTTTTAAAATATTTGAAACAGAAGAAGACGTAACAAGTAAAATAAAATTAAACATGTTAATTTTTACTATATAATTTTTACTTTTTAAATTTATGTTAAAATCTACTAAATTTCCCTATTTTTAAAATCTTAAAATTGCAATATTAATAAATTATTAAAAAACCTGAAAGATTTTCTTTCATTTATCCTTTTAAAATAGAATGTGGTATGCATTGGCGTTAGCTGTAAAATAAACTCTTATCTTCGTATTTTTTGTCTTTTGTAAGAAATTGTACAAAAATACCTTAACTATGATATCTTTACTTTATTCACAGGTCAAATCTAAACAACCCTCCGAGGCTGAAAGAAGAGGGTTTGTTGCGTACATTCATGATAACATTGTCTGATAGTGACCGCACTGATTGAGTGTCAAATATTCATTCTCGTCTAACAGAACTGTCTGTGCTTCTCTACAAGTAACCGTCAGACAAAATTTCTCAAAGACATTAAGTATTCTGGAACCAGACAAGGATGAATACGTAATTCAGTTTGACCCATTTACTATCGGATCGAGTTGCACATCTTTCCTCTAACACGCGTAACGATAAAAATTATTTAACTTAGTTTCCCCCTTTAAAAATTCTGAATTATGTTTGAATAATATTAAGTAACTTGTAAAAAAATGTTAATTTCTCATTGTTCGTAACTGACAGTTGAAAATATCCTGAAAAACTATACTTTTTCTCAATAATGCCATTGAATTAATACAAAACTTTTGTTACCCTTTTTTGATCCTGATGAAACAATGACAGGTGATGGAGTATAATATATTTTCCACTATATTTTCTAGTCTTGGCCCCTCTAATGTTGAAACGATGAAAATATTTCATTTAAACTTCTTCGTCACCCACTTTTTTTGATCTTTTCAAAACGAGCATGACTCAAAATTTTAGGAGTCAAGTCAGTGACAGCGATACATTCCAGACGCTGCACTATGGTAAACGTGAACTAGAGCTAAACTCAACATTCACATTAAAGAAGCGTAAGTCTACTGAATTAAAAATTTCAAAAATACAATATATTGTTACGTTTTATATTTTTTACACTATTCGTACTGGTTAAAAAATAAACATGTTATATACTCTATGACACAACACATTCTGATATTTGATTGAAAAATATACAATTTATACAAAAATGTTTATTTAAATTATCAGAAAAATTAATCATTTGCAAAATGTTAATGACAAAATATTACGAGTTTAAATAGAGTAATAAGTTCTGAGATAGTTGAAAAAGTTACAACACTTTACTTAACATGTATATTTAGGCAAAAATAGTTATTTGTTGTTTTCCGATTTTAATTTCTTATGCCATCTATATTCAAAATTATTTTCCAAACTTAAAACCACAATATAAATTTTATCTTATAATCCTATGTTGTACTACAATATTTCGGTTTTGTACCAGGTAAATAAAGGAATATTAAGCAAAGATGAAACTGTAATTTTTTTTTTATTACATACATATTTCCAGCAGTACATGTCAGTAATGCTGAATTATTTAAATAATAATAATGGTTTTACTAAAGAGTAATTGCAAAAAATTGGAGGAGAGGTCTGGACCCCTTTTACTCCCTCGCTGGGTTCATACTTGTCTGTAAGGACCACATGAAATTTGTACTACATGAATTTTCAAATCTAGCAATACAATAAAATTGTTTTTAATCAAGAATATATGATTCTTACCAATAATGCAACATAATGCATTCCTGCCATTCCTCCTTTATTGGAATCGTCCCCCCCTGTAATATATACCTGGGTTTGCCCATAGATTTTCTACGTAATTATTGAACGTCATATCGGGTGGTGTGGGAATGGAAAATATGAATCAGGTTGTAAATTTACAATTGAATACGAAAACATCTGCAAAAGTATCTTTTTTAACTTTAATTTCTCTCTAAATGAAACAAAATATGAAATGAAATAACAAAACAATATTTTTTTATAATTTATATACAAAAATTTTAAGTTATTTTTTATATTCATATTCAAGAGTGTCAGGGTATTCAAGATGGGAGAGGGTGAGATACTGGAGGTACGTCATGTCGAACCTATCACAAGCATGCCATCTGAAGAAGGGCATCTGATTCAGCCTCTATCAGTGACAGCAGGTAGCGAAGGGCTGTCCTTCATTCTTGAACCTTCGCACGAATGGTGTCCCATCCACTCCAACGATCACCCTGGCTCTCCTTCACACTTGACTCTTCAACACGATTGGTGTCCCGTCAACTCCAACGATCACCCTGGCTCTCCTTCACTCTTGACCCTTAACACGAATGGTTTCCTATCCACTCCAACGATCACCTGATTTTTATTACCTATAAAGGTTCAATAAATCATTATTTTGTACAGATTACCATACGCACGCTTTTACTGTGATCGAGGCCGAGTGATATTAGCCAGTTGTAGAACGTGCATTCGTAATAGGAAAATGTTTTACGTTTGGGCAGCCCAACGGGGTTTCCATGAGGATTAAAACACAATTGTAAGCAACCTACTGAAGTAAAGGATTGATAGAAATATCTAGTTTTCTGAAGAAGAGTAGTGGAGTGGAAATATTTCTTTTATGTTAAAGATTGTTCAAGCTTAAATGTGAGCGAAAATTCTTCCTTTAACTACTTTGACCCGAATATGTTGGAACAGAAACTTGCTACCCTTACTCTCGAAGAGTCATATGAATAGAGCTGGTGATCCCACCACATGATGGGTGTAGTATGGGATTATTGCAGAAGAGAGCGACCCCAACTTCCACCCTTACTCATTCTGAATATACTGTCGATCAGAAAGCAGCAAAACAGTCATATGAATAAATCGAATGAAAATTGTCCTCAGCGTTTTGCCTTAAGGTGAACTAAATGTTAAATTTTTTTCAAGCTTCAGATGGATCACACGTTTTCTGCCATATTTTTTACGCCTCAATTAACTGTAATAATTCATCCTAAGAGGAATTGTTTTTGACACAGTTCATATGAAGAACGCTGTTAAAGTAATAAAGAAAGATTCTCAGTAAATTAATCCAATTACATCAAAAGAGTTCACGTTTTCAATCATAGCGGATGTAAACCTATATGCTCCTCCCAAAAAACTATTCTGTATTGCATTTTTTTACCTAACTGATTGTATTCAACTATTTCTTTAATTTTTTACACTTTTCATTCAGAAGTATAATAAGATAATTTATTTTTAATAAATTTTTACTCTTTCCTTAAAACTCTGAAACACCTCAAAGTTCAATATATTGTGTAAAATTAATGTCACCACCACTCAAAATGAGTAAAGCGGAAAATGACATATACGATCAAGATGTTTTTTCCTTGTTTTGCATCCTCAGAGAAGACTGTTCCACGACACATGGTGTAACGTACTCATTTATTGTATAAACATAGTTCAAATTTATTCAAAGCTGTTAACTACGTGGTAATGCCTTCTGATACTTATAACGTTTCATAAAACTATAATACTAATTAACATTCACATACATTAAAGTCATTCAGAACTCTTCCAAATCTGACCCTATTTACAGTAATATTGAGAATTTTGCCATTAAAAACAATATTATACAACTAAAGAATTCGTATGCTCTAAAATAAATAAATATGTCTTTATAGTATTTTTGTAACTCTCCTATGATATCTACTGGCTTATGCATTTTGCTCCGAACAGGAAGAAAGGAAGGTGGGTCATAATGTTTCTCTCAAAAGGTTTATCCCTCAAACAGATGTGGTCGACTGATCCGGCCGACTGTATAATTCAACGTCAGCTTTTACTGCTCTCGTTTCTTTACATTTACTTTTATGCATGAGTGCTTCAGTCCGAGCACTTTATTGACCTATATATGTTTTAATGGTGAGAATAAAATGTAAGTTGATACTAAAAAAATGTGTGCTAATACAGCAGTTTAGTTATAGTTAGTTATTAGCTGAGCTATAGCGAAGCTGATTATATTCTATTTGTTTTGTCTAAGTTTCCACATGACATTTCGAAAACCATTTGGTCTATTAACCTATAGACTTGAAAATTTTCACAAATCTTCATTTATATACAGGCAACATCGAGTTTCGGTGATGGTGTATGTCACTTCATAGAATTTGGCTGAGAGTTAGTGGATATTTTTACATAGGTGTTTTGGTTAATCATGATGGCAACGAGAAAATAACAATATGAAAAAATAAAGATACTAAGTACAAATATAAATGAGATTTTCCATATTGTAGGCCTATAGCCCCGAAGTGTATATTGAGTAATAACAATAACATGTGCCTTCGCTTAGAGTTCAAACTCTAGTACAATCACTACTAGATTTTCGACTTCTAGTAATTCATTTTCTGGCGTCAATAAGTATTAAAAAGTGAGGATTATCCATCTGGAGTCTTCATAGATCAAACATTTATGAACAAGGTCACAAAACAAAACTAATGAACAGAAGGATTTAAGGTTTAAAACAATCAGCAAACAGAATAACACTCTGATAGAACATTTAAAACTACGAAGAAAATACGTCCAAGAGAAAACCCGGCTTGGTGTGAATTGAGTTGGCACTTGTTCAGAGTAATATGTAAGTGAGACAAAAGAACCGTATCTGTTGTAGGATTCAAAAAAGAATATTGAACTGATTATTAATCATTCACCACGTTTGAACAGAGGTAATTTTATCTACGTTAAAGAATAATTACAATAATGCATGCGGGATAATTATTTAATAAATGTGAAATGATTAGAACGTAACTCAACCAGATAAAGCTAATAAGCCCTTTGCTCTTTGTCTCAGAGATGTTCCAACACTAATTACAATTTAGTCTCAAATTAATTATAATAAATAAACACCATGTGTGAAAATTTTTCTTTTATGACCGTAGCGTAATGAAAAGCATTTTTTACACCCAATGCCTACAGTACGAGCTGCGTAGAGGCAATATTTTAATAATAAATAAATCATGTTTTATTATAGAACACACAGGATCTAAAAATGAACGGGCGTTCTTGTGTAAGGAAATATCTGTGTATGTGTATGTATGCATGGATTAATTTAACTATTATGAATTTACGGAATCACGTAAATTATGTCGAATTCATCGATAGAAAAGATTGTACTGCACTCTTGGATTGGATTTCATATGCATAGCACATTGGATATCTAACAAGGTTGTACGAACAGTCTTTGGGCAGGGAGTGGGGTACTCTCATCTTTGCTAGGGATGTATATAATTTTAAACCTATAGACCTCTCTAGTTTTAGCCTTGAAAAAACTCTGGAAGTGTGCGCTATTGAAATCGACTCATTTCAGCTCATAATTATTTCTATTTACCGTACACCAGAAAGCAACGAATGGGTCTTTCTTGAAAGCATAAAAAAATTCTCCTCTATCTCAAGAAATGGATTAATTATAAAAAAATAGTCATTGGAGGAGATGTTGAACGCCCAGTTTGATGTCACCAAGGACAAAAAATCAGTAGTAGATTTTCTCAATGTTCTTCGGCAGTTTAATTTCTACCACCACAACTACCAACCTACTAGAGGAGAAGCCTGCCTGGATAATGTGTTTTCAAACATAAACAAAAATGACATTTTTTGCCATACTGTGCCCTGTTATTTCTCAGACCATGATGGATTAGGGTTTCGGTTTTTGTCTGAACAGTCTATTGGACCTGATAAGACTGATGATATTTCTGTTCTACGCTGATTATTTTCAAAACAGAAACTAGACCTCTTCAAGGTAAAAATCAGTAAAATCAATTGGCATAATCAACTTCTTCTGTACAATTGGATTACACATGTAAATGTAGTTAAATAATCCTTTTACACTGTTTTTTTGAAAGTATATACCGACCGCTTTTGAACAATGTTTCCCTCTCTGTAAGTATAAAACTAAACCCAAATATGTTAATAAGTCAAATCAATCATGGTATACATCAGATCTTGTCAGGCTCAAGGGTCAAGTTAAACTTGCATATGATAATTTTAAAATAAGTCAGAACAACCTCAACAAACTAGCCTATAAGGATTTAGTACATAAATACAAGAAAACAATAAAAGAAGCTAAGCTTAGTCACAATGCTAACCTAATTGAAAAATCTAGCAATAAATGCATGACAGCTTGGAACCTAATTAGACCTAACCTACAGTCTAAGTCCAACCATAGCTGTATTCCTTTACACTCCAGTGTTCTTAATAACTTTTTTATTGAATCTGTCAGTTCCATCAGAAATAACATTGTAAAACCTGAGATTACTTTTGAGAAATTTCTTAATTTAACACAAATAGATCAGCCTAATCTTAACTTTAAACTTGTAACTTGTGATGATGTCCTTATGGTCATCAAAAAGATGAAAAACTACTCCAAATCTCACAAGATTACTATGGTTTCTCAAATTGGTTGATCAAAGAAATAGTACATTATATTGTAACATACCTCTTACTTACTGTATTAAAGTTTGCCTTCAAGGAGGTATTTTTCCTGAATGCCTAAAAATTTCCAAAATCTCTCCAAAATTCAAAAAGGGGGATAAATACAACCCAGGCAACTATCGGCCTATCTGTCTGGTACCTATCCTGTCCAAGGTACTTGAACACATTGTACACAATCAGGTAAACCACTATTTTGAGTCTTGGTCACTCTTTAATAAACAACAATTTGGTTTCAGAAGTGGACAGTCTTGCATGGATGCAATTGGGGCCATGGAACAGGATATTAGAAATGCCTTTTAAAATAAAAACTTTGCCTGGGCCTCTTTTATTGACCTTAGCAAGGCATTTTGACTGCGTGGACCATGGCACTTTGCTTCATAAACTTAGTTTCTATGGGATAAAAAATAAAACTATTGAATTTTTCAACAGTTATCTCCATAATCGAAGGCAAGCGGTATATACAGGGGGTGTATGGTCCTCTATCGCTACTAGCAACTGTGGTGTTCCACAAGGCTCGGTCCTTGGACCCCTTCTGTTCATTATAGCCACTAATGACTTACCATATTGTCTAAGAAGTAATGTATACCTATATGCAGATGACACTACATTACTTACATTGCAATAGAGACCTAAATCAACTTGAAAACATGGCTAATCACTCACTTAAAACTGTTTCTGAGTGGTTCTCTGCAAACTCGCTCTTATTAAACGAGGAGAAAACCCAAACTATTATTTTTGGACTGAGATCATTACCTCCAATAAATAATTTTAACACTAGTAAAGAGGTTAAGTTCCTTGGAGTTTGGATTGACCAAAGTTTGAGTCTGGAAAAAAACAAATAGAGCATCTGTGTACTAAGCTAAGCAGATTAACATTTCTTTTTCGTAGGCTAAGTGACATTTTACCTGATGACTATGTTAAGACAGTGTACTTCTCACTCTTTCAATCTGTTCTCAGCTACGGAATTGTTTTTTTTGGGGGAATAGCCCACACCTAAATAATGTTCTAGTCATACAAAAAAAAGGTATTAAGAGTTATAGCTAAAGTTAACCATAGAGAATACTGCAGGCCTATTTTTATTAAGTTTAAGATTTTAGCTGTTGTTAATTTATACATATGTAATATCCTGTTAACTAGTTTTAAGAACCCCTGCTTGCATGTAAAAAGGGCTGAGGTACACAACTTCAACACCCGAAATAAAAAACAATTTTGACGTACCGTTTGTTAGACTTGGAAAAATCAATCTAGTCATAGGATAGTGGGATAAAAATGTTAAATAAGCTGCCTAAAGAAGTGCTTAATCTTACTTTTAAACAATTTAAAATAAAACTCCAATATTGGCTAATAAGTAATTCTTTTTATCATGTAAAAGAATTTCTTGACTTTTCCTGCTGCTGAAATCTGTAAGTAATTAACCTAAGGTTTTCACTTCTCTCACTGCCTGTACATTGTTATTGAGTTCTAATTTACCAAATAATTAAGGTTGTTTTCTTAAATTTCAACCACAAAACTTTCATATTTTGTGTACTTTTAATCTCAATTTTATAGTTCCTTTGACAATTGGTGAACAACATGCTTCCTGTTTTTCTGACTATACCTCATGCATGTAAATCTGTGCCTCATGGGTAATAAAGACTGATTCTTGATTCTTGATTCATACATCTCTATAAACATTCTGGTTAAAAATGAACACAGAAATAATATTAGTAAAAATTATTTGTATCATGATATGAGGTTTTTACTGTTATGAGGTTCTGAATGAATGTTTAAGTTATAAATATAGCCAGATAACATTTTCATTCTATAGGAAATGAAATCTATTTTATAACAAAATGAGTTTCTGTTTAATCTAAAAAGCTAGTTTTTTTAAAAGGTGTAGTTTATTTGAATTAGTCCTTAATCGTTTTATAATGAATAAAATGTGCATTGCCTAAATTTGAAAAATATTGTTTCTAAAGCGATTCATAATTAGTTTTTATAAAGAGGCAATTGAATACACATGATCCTATCCTCATCTTAAAAAAGCTATTTGATAGATTATAAAAATGCATAATTTTAAGTTTGGAAGTAAATTCATATAATATTTCGTTACTATTAATTTTGTTTTCATTTTTTACAATATAGGAATTTATACAGTAAGAATGAAGTACTTGTGTCTTTTGAAACTTAAATTCTATATTATATTATTATTATACCGATTTGTATTATTATCGTAATATAGCATTTAATCGGTTATAATTTATACCTGTTTCATTTAACAAATCTTATAACGGACTTATTTTTTGGTAAAATTTATTATACAATTATATCTTAAAAATCTGAAAAAAAGCCATTTGATAGATTGTAACAATGCATAATTTTTAGTTTGGAAGTAAATTCATATAATATTTCGGTACTATTTATTTAGTTTCAATTTTTAAAATATAGGAATTTATACAGTAGAATGAAGTACTTGTGTCTTTTGAAACTTAAGTTCTATATTATATTATTATTATACCGATTTGTATTATTATCGTAATATAGAATTTAATATGTTATAATTTATACCTGTTTTCATTTAAACAAATCTAATAACGGACTTATTTTTGGTAAAGTTTATTATAAAATTGTATCTTAAAAATCTGAAAAAAGCCATTTGATAGATTATAATACCGATTTTTATTATTATCTTAATATAGCATTTAATCGGTTATAATTTATATCGGTTTCATTTTCTAAATAGAACAACGGAGTTTATTTTTTAGTTAAGTTTATTATAAAAATTATTTGTTACGTCAACTATAGTTGATTTAGTTAACAAGAAGAAAAGGTAAATGCATAACGATGCAATTAGTTTTATGTTTCAATACTCAAACCTAATCATATAAGACTAACTAAAAAATGCTTATTCATCACAAAAGATAAAAGGAATGGATAGGAATGAGCAAGAATAAACATTCAGATCTTAAAAGAAAATAATTTTATTTTTAACCAGCGATTGAAATTAAAGTCAAGCAGGACTGTCGCAGTGGGCCGCTATACAGCCCACGCTGACTCTAACCCTAAATTACACCATTATATGTTTGGAGCACGTGGAAAGGAATATTAATTACTAGCTGTTACCCGCGGCTTCATACATATTTCCGTACTGCATATTAGAGGATTTGTAGACAACAGTTTTTTAAACACTTTCAGAAATATTTATCGAATGAAATATATATAATAACAAACTTTTAATTTGTAGTAACCTTTTTACATTTTAGTATTCTTTTTTAAAATTTAAAAGCAATTTAAAAATCATTAACAGGTCCACTTAAAAGCCATCTGTGGCTTCAAACCTACAACTGTGTTGGAATACCTCACTTCATAAGTGTGGTATTCCAACACAGCACTAGTTATTATTGTTACCTTCACAAGTGTGGTCTCCCAAAACAGCACCAGGTACTACTGTTACCTTCACAAGTGTGGTCTCCCAAAACAGTACCAGGTACTACTGTTACCTTCACAAGTGTGGTCTTCCAAAACAGCTCCAGCTATTACTGTTACCTTCACAAGTGTGGTCTTCCAACACAGCACCAGCTATTATTGTTACCTTCACAAGTGTGGTCAACACAGCACCAACTATTATTGTTACCTTCACAAGTGTGGTCTTCCAAAACAGCACCAGCTATTACTGTTACCTTCACAAGTGTGGTCTTCCAAAACAGCACCAGCTATTACTGTTACCTTCACAAGTGTGGTCTTCCAACACAGCACCAGCTATTATTGTTACTTTCACAAGTGTGGTCTTCCAACACAGCACCAGCTATTACTGTTACCTTCACAAGTGTGGCCTCCCAACACGGCATCAGGTATTTACTGTTACCTTCACACGTGTGGCTACCAACACGGCATCAGGTATTACTGTTACCTTCACACGTGTGGCTACCAACACGGCATCAGGTATTACTGTTACCTTCACACGTGTGGCTACCAACACGGCATCAGGTATTACTGTTACCTTCACACGTGTGGCTACCAACACGGAATCAGGTATTACTGTTACCTTCACACGTGTGGCTACCAACACGGCATCAGGTATTACTGTTACCTTCACAAGTGTGACCTCCCAACACAGCACCAGCTATTACTGTTAACTATTACTTTCAACCGAAGTGTGGCCTTCCAACATAGTATCGGCTATTACAGTTATCTTCACATTTCAAGCTTGAAGTGGGATGAAAATAATGTATTCTTTGCGTTGAATAATATAGTAACAATTCTCCTGGTAAGTTGAGCAATGTAAAATGGTTATCTTTGAGAAAAATATGATATAAATTATTATTAATTATTAAGATATTTACTATTGAATACTTTTGTTATTTTAATTAAAATATTGTTAGAATTATTTAATTTTCAATTAGATAGTACAACCACTGACATATGACTCAGTTGTTCTATGAACCTCTGTTTTTAAAAACTGAGAAATGCTTGATAATAATTGTAATTTTATTAGATTAGCACATTTACTAAAATCTTTAGATTGGTTTATTTTTAGGAACATTAACTGGTAAGATAACAAGAAAATATGTTACTGTAAAAAGTGTTCTAAAACTGATGATCGTAGGTACATAACCTCGGTGGATTTCCGAGGCTTTGACCAATGAGGACTTATCACGCAGATACATTAAGTATATTGTTCCTTTGATGGATAATTGGCTAAATGAATTTGATTATGTTCACCTCATAAGAGATTACTTATATAAGACGTTACCAAAATATCTATTTTGAATATAGATATAAACACGTGGAACTAGATATCTTACATCTTTTTTATATAAACTAGTTGGTATTATATAACTTATATCATATTTTGAATCAGCTACACCAATATAAGTTTAACGTACTGTTTGCTATAAGTATATAACGCTGTGTGCGTATAAATTTATCAAACTAAATTATATTATACGTAGTTACTATCGTACATATATGTTGTATTTTGACATAAATAAAATTGGCTGAAAGTGTTCTGACATAAGATAAATACAAGTATATTGTCACTTCTCCTATATTGTACTCAAGTTCCTTAGCAAGTACATCTTATGAGATAAGTTGAAATTTCATTTACAAATCTTTAAGTAAAAATCATTGTTTTGATGCAAATATGATTGAATTCTTTGTAATTATTGTCAATAATAAAATTTGTGATTCCGTTGTTTTTTTAAAATTATTTTAAACTTAGCATTTAATAGACATAAAATAAATACATATGAGTTACCTGTGCGTTTATAAAATAGATCAAATAGAGAATAAACGATACTTTTAATCAATAACTTATAATTTTTTAAATTTTTTATCGCATATTAACGGGTTTACATTTTTTCGAACAGCGTACTCCCCACACGGAGAAAATCCAAACTCAATAAAATTTTGCTGCAATTGGTTTTGCTATTTGACATTAAGCATACTAAATAACACATCTGGAACATTTTGGAACTTACATATTTTTAAATTTCAATCTCTATACTTTCATGGAAAAACAGCCATAATTTGTTTTAATTTTACCACTAACTGAATTTAATTCTGGTTTTTGATACTTCAGATCAAATTTAAATTCAATTTCAGAAATGTATATTCAAATATGGAATAAGATGCACAACAGTTATTTTGAAACATAATACTCTCCACAAAGACCACACGTCTGCGTATGGAGAGGACTCATATAACACCCAGTTTTGTAGTTTTAGGATGATTTTTTAATTTTATATTTTACACATACATTTATTATGTTATTATTACACTGTAATATAATTTACTTATTTTGTACTATAATAGCGGTACATAACTTGCGCAACTCTGCTACCTGCTCCTCCCTTCAGACGATCTAATAACAATTTCAGCCCACGAGGCATTTAGCTCTTGGAGGACATTCATTTTACATATTATTCCCTTCGTATAATTGTATGGCTGTCAGTCTTTCACGGTGTTCTTAATTATACCCCTGCGCCAGTGTCACGAATGTAAACCATTACCGGATCTTGTTATTTACAACACAATAAATTTACAGGGATTACAATTGCACAGTTAATTATTTACACACAAAAATTCTCTACTAGTGATCAGAATAAATATTACCCTGTCCTTCGATATTTGAAGGAACAGGGAAAAATATCACAATATATCAGCGTATTAAGTTCATACACCATGTATGCCATACATTGTCCCTGAAAATTACATGGTTTATAACGCTCCTATAACACACTTACACTGGCATTTTATTTCATGACTTCGCATTGATTAGCCATACAATTTTGCTGTAATAAAAACGTCGTCACATCACCCTTTATTTTCCATTATTTATTTTTACTATTATAATAAAGTACTTGACGCTCATACTTAACTTGTTTTACGTTTTGGGCCAAATTAATACATAGATATATAATCAATACTCTTGAAGTTAATTTAGAAATAAATTATATTGTCAATTTTATTGTTATAGACCCATCTTCTATTCCTTTTCGACAATAATTCATAATAATTTTTGCTGAAAATAAAACATACAGACCTGTGCGGTGGGCTAATGTTTATAAACTTCTCATATTTCACATTTCGTATTTCAATTTTAATTGAGAAACATACACCTTCTTCACTGACCTTCCGTCCTTTACATCCTGAACTATGAAGGTCACTTCTGTTAACTTGTATATAATTCTATAGGGTCCAGAAAACCGGTTTGCCATTTTTGCCTGAAATTTCTCCGTTTTATTACTCAGCCAGTGTGTCTTAACATATACTAAGCTTCCAACTTTGAATGGGTGTTGACAATCCTTTCACTATAGACTGCCCTCTTCCTGTTAGCTGAAATAGACTTTTTTAAGTTTAACACTGTTCTTTGGAATCTATCCAAATTATCCGGCTTTGACACATCACAGTCCAATAAATCATTAATGTTCCATCTATTGGTCAGTTCCAAGTTAGGCCTATTTCCGAAACATAATTTGATATGGTGAATTTTTAGTAGCTTCCGATGTCGCACAATTTATTGCTAATTGTAATTAAGTTAATTTGGTGTCCCACTTAGTTTGATCCGAATTAAAGTAAATTTTTACCCGGTGTGCTTTAAGTCAAGTTTTAAATTTCTTTTTTTTTTCTTTAGTGCGTAATAGTTTTTCAGCCTCCATAGTCTTCAAAGTAGTAAGTCCCGTACCAGCGTTTAGTTTAACATCTTTTGTTTTATACTTTTGTGTTAAAATTTCTAAATTTTGCCATATAACCGAGTCTGATAATTAATAATTCAACTTTTGAAGTATTGTAAATTAGATTTTGGTCCTAAAGTTTACATCAAGCTTTGTGTAATTGTTATTTTGAATATTTTGAGAATAGAACTTTTTATTTTATTTTGTTAATTTAAACCTTTTTGGTGGAGTATATCTTTTTAGTTTCATTTTTAATTTTGATCAGACTCTAAATTAGATTTGACCGATTAAGAGAAATTTTGAAGAAAAGCAAACCAAGATTTTGTAAAACTTTGTTAAATTTTGAGTGAAATTTAAAATTTGGAATAAATTAAGTATTTCCGAAAAGTTGTTCTGATTTATAGAAAATTAGCTCCAGACTTTATAAATAATATGTACTATAATAACGGTACATAACTTGCGCGACTCTGCTATTTCTTTTTGAGCTTAAAAACTTGTACAACAGGTTATTTACAGGAAAAAACTTTTAAACTTGTAAAAACTTGTCGGATACCTGCAAGTGTGCATAATCTTGTGTAGTGTATAAGACTTAGGACTTAAGAACAGTATTGTGAATATTTGATTTATTTTAAGTAAAATTATATTAAAAATAAAATGGAGCTAGCGCATGTGGATCAGTTGCTCAAAAAGGAATTAATATTTGAAATACATTTTAGGGGCGAAAATGCTTCTGAAAGCGACACAGTCCAGAATCTTAGAAAAATGATGAAGTCCCTTTTGAAATTAAATATCAAAACATTCATATTCATATTCAACATTCATATTTATTTTATACACAATACTAAATATAATATAATTGTATTTATTACTAAACACAAATTAGTGAGAACTTTGTAATTACTTCACAGCAGCTTATTATGGCATCTTTAAACGCAGGTATCTTTACATGAATATGAATGGCATTACTTTAATGGCAGAAGTTTAATTTAAATGCTGAAATCGAGTAATTTATTTGTTACACAAATATGAAAATAAGAACAGTTTTAGTGCAAAATCTTTAGGATCCGACAAAATGTGGTTGATTGAAATGGTTGGCAGACTAGTGAATGGCAGCGGTAACAGACCCCTTACGTTATTTTGGGAATAGGATTTCATACACCCCAAATGTAGCGTGTTTATCCGAACAACGGGAACTCTTAGACCTAAGTTTTTATCGGTGTGCTTTGTTTTTATTGCCTGTGAACGTACAGTTGTTTACTCCAATAAATATTTGACTATCGGGAGTCTCCCAGTCCACACCGTGAGGAAACATCGTTAGTCCGAGTTAAAATCTTGAAATATTTCAGTTCGGGGTTTTTTTTCACTGAGCAAGACAATTTAAAATCCGTCCGCGTAAACCTAAGAATTAAGAAATAGTTGGAGCAATTGATACAAACCTACCATCAGAGAAAATACGTAAAAATGCTGAAATCAGCTACTTTCATGGTCACTAAGTGGTTAGCTGACTCTGTTTTATAATTTATTTACGTATCTTTCCATTTCAATCTAAAAAATATGATCCGAGAAAAATTGATCATTTAATACGTTTAACCCTTGTGATACCCTTTCATTTCAACCTCCTTTAATACTCGTGCAACTGACACTTGATTTTTCCAGAGGGAAATCTCTCCGTCTATTTCAATAAAAAGCATGATGTGTGAAAAATACAGCGCAAATTGGCTGTTGGTACCTGGACTACCACACATCATGTGATAGTACGTTTCCAAGGATTATACTTCTCGGAACTAAGGTAAGTAGAATTAATTTATCTAATTGTCATAATAAGGTACTGGTAAAGTTTATTTCTGGACATTACGCTGTTGAAGCCTAAAACTCTGTGTCCACTACATGTATGGACATTCTATTCTTATATATTTCGAAAAAAACTAGAGCAGAAATTATCACTAGTTAATTTATAACTGAGAAATGTTCTAATTTTTATTACAAACTAGCGTATGTATCTTAAAATTTTATGTGAACACAAATCATATCATTTTGTCAATAAAAATGTAAAATGACATGTCAAAGAGCGACCATTCTTTGCTAGTTGACCCATTTAATTTTGGAGCTAAAGTTCTGTACCCATTGGGAATGATCTGGCTCTGGGGGTTACAAGCAATATCGCTGAACAAGTTTGGAGTTCGATTTTGAGATCTCATCTTTATTATAGGTTTTTATCTTTACAGACAGAAAACCAACCGTGTGGTCTTATATAAAGTCTATTTCATTCAAAGTAACTTTTCTTATATTTATCAAACACTGGCTGAAGAAAAGTTTGGATTTTTTACTAAGACACCTTGTAACAAGAGATGGCTAAATTTCTATTTTTAACTAAAAGACCTAAAAATTAAACACTACAATTATAAAAAAATACGTTTTAAGTAATGATTTCTTCCTTGACACGAACAGGCCAATCCATAGCAGGGGTTGATAGGAGTTTTAAGGTTTTGTAATAAAACATTAATTTTGTAAGTTCTTATTTTCACGTTTTTGAGATGACATTTTTAAAATTGGCAATCTTCGTTCGTCATGGACTATAGTAAAGTATAGTACAAGGGATATGATCTGATAAATAATCGGTACGAAAATTATTTGCAGCTATAAATTCCTAATTCAAACAACAGTTGTGATACAAATTCTCCAGCTTAAAAACTGAAAAAATGTTCAAATTTTTTTATTGCTCAAGAAAACCTAACGTACATGTAAATATAGAAAATAGTATGTTTGTGTTTTAAATCCCTAATTTTAATAATAGCCTCCTCCATAAATTCTAAATTATGAGAGGAAAGAAACACAGTAATATATCTGTGACTGAAGGTAGGTGATGATATCAATGTGAGCTCGTTCTTCAAGTGTAATCCGTTTATAACATAAAATACACAAAAATATAAGTTAAATATGACTTGTAGTTGTAAAGTTAAATAATTAAATATGACTCAGTAAAAGTCTAAAGAAGCACAAGGGAATCCACAACACAATACAGGTGAAACTGCTACACCACAATGCACGCAACAATGGGGACAAAGTTGAAAAACACTTATCTGTACTCCAGAATCTGAAGGATTAGTTATCGACACATGGTGAAGGACAGGGGAAGGACAGGATGGTGAAAATTGGGAAAAGAGGAGGAATGGTGACTTTTAGTATCTGTATTTAGCTGATCAACAGCTGACACTACGGCTTCTATGAAATCGTGTCGTTGTCAATCTGTGCAATAACTCTTGATGAAAAGGATCTATAGATTTTGAAGGATCGTATACTGGGTTCTTCTTGGTCCAAGTAAGAATGCTATTGGTTTGGGAATAAAAAGGACGAAAGAAAGTCCTTCCGTCTACTTGTCTGTCAGTCTCCCGTTTGTGTGTTTACTCTTGACAGGAAGGTCCTAGAGACTTGGAACATCGCAAACCGGGTTCCTCTTGCATAAAAGGAAGACAGATTTTGATTTGGAACTAAAAAGGTCAAAGGGAAGTACTTATGTATACGTGTCTCTCCCGTTTGTGTGTTGCTCTTGAAGGGAAGGTTCTAGAGACTTGGAACATCGCAAACCGGGTTCCTCTTGCATAAAAGGAAGAACGCTTTTGATTTGGGAGTAGAAAGGTCGAAGGGAAGTCCTTATGTCTACTTGTCTGTCAGTCTCCTGATTGTGTGTTACTCTTGACAGGAAGGTCCTAGAGACTTGGAACATCGTACAATGGGTTCCTCTTGACCTTGATTCCTTCCACAAAGAAAAGTCCACTCAAATATTATCTTGTGTTCTTATAAAGTGGATATTGTTGGCTCTTACCTTCCGAAACAATTTTCTAGTATTTTTGCCTTTTGCAATTAAAAATCATTCAAAATTCCTGTTGTTAGATATTGCTGCAAAACTTAAAATGTTCATAACTAAAAAACGTTTAACATTTATACACTTTAGTACTGGAGATATAAAGCAATTAATTCTTACGCTCTTTGCTTGGATAAGAAAGAACTTTCTGAACTTGTAGGTGTTGAGATATAAATCTATATCTTATTACCAGTTTTATTTTATAACACATTAATTAGTTTAGTTTTAGAGATCTCCTATAACTTATATAGCTCGATAATTCCAAAATCAAGCTTCAAGAATTAATTACGCGTTAATAGTATATATGTTCTTGCAGTTACCCATGGCTTCGCACGCAATTTCGTATGCTTTACACGTTTTACACTTCGAGTGAATTATATTTTTGACGTCAATTTTGAAGTTTACCTTGATGCTACGATCAGGAAAATTGGTGAAAAAGTGTTTATTTATTGGCATTCTATTGTACTCTGTTCTTAATATTTTTGTCCCAAAGTTAATTTTCCATCTTTCCCTAATCAAGAGCAAATATATAGGAAGTGTTTTCGAAATAAGAATAGAGCTAAATGTTAATCAGGGGCCCTAAGAATTTCCATGCAAAATTTAAAAACGTTTAAGTAGTTTTTACGTAACTGAATAGAACACACACACACACACACACACACACACACACACACACACACACACACACACACACACACACACACACACACACACACACACACACGGGCATGCATAATTAAAGTTTTATGTAATAAAATAGAAAATCTAACACGTAACACTGGCTCAAAGTTAGGTACTGAGACAAGGAATTACATGGAAACATCTTCCTTATCGACAAGTTCTGACTTGTTACACATTGTTTTAAGATTAATTAATTTCGTAGTATTACATACAAAAGTATGCTACGTCAACTTTTAACATTACGTTCCCAAATACAGACTTGTTAAACTTACAGTATGTTAGCACTAGTTATGTAAAGAGCAATATTGTACAACTATTTATTTCGATAAAAAATAGTTTCTTCTGCAAACTCAATATAAACTTATTTTAAAAGACTTTGAAAAATTGTCGTGATAAGGCAGACTATAATACAGGCCGGAGTGCTGCCCCCACCGCCAGTCCTTACGTCACAATATACGTCATCAAGTGGTTATCACAGCTGAATGATTACAAGTGCGCGAATCATCTAATGTTAGTTGTCTGTTACAAATTCCTTTGTTATATAGAGGCTTCAAAGTATGTACATCTGTTTAAAATCTAATGTTAAAATTTTAATACACAAACTATTATTAAAAAGCCAAAATGTTCTTTAGCAATAATGGCATTTAATTATCTTCAATTACAAAAGAAAACAATATAAAATTTTAAAAGTTATGATGACGAGCACTCGCTTGTTCCCATTGGATGAAGCGGAGAGGTCAGACTTTATTATGACGTCACCGAGAGATCAGACTCTTATTATGACGTCACAGAGAGGTCAAAGTCTTATTATGACGTCACGGAGAGGACAGACTCTTATTATGACGTCACAGAGAGGTGTAGCGTTTTTAAAGCTACATTGATTTTTTTTTAAATTAAAACTTAAATTAAATAAAAATTTTGGGATCTAAATATTGGGATTTAATTTTAGATTAGATTGTGAAATGTCAGGGTAAAATCGAACATGTAATCCTTTGGCAAGTTAGTACTGGTAGTTTTAAATTGTTAGGAAGGCAGGTTGACTGCCTTGAATTGATTAGAACTTGTTTTGTTGCGAGTATTGTTCTCCTTGTTTGATACAGCTGGACCAATGAGAGAACACCGCGGATGTCCTGAACAGTTGGTTGGAAAGGGAAGTATTTAAGCGCCCGCTCATAATTTTCGCCCTTATTTTGGTTATTTTCGTGAGTAAAGTTAATTACAGTGCGCCGTGTTTCTTAAATGTTTTTCCACGATGGATTTTGAGGAAAAAAGTTAAATTCATAGAAACTACAGAGCAATCTGAATAACTTATTCTCGAGGAACAATAGAGCATAATAGAATCATACAAGTTACATTTGGTTTATGCTTGCAAGAAAAGTGAATTAAAATTGAACTTTGTTAATAACTTTAATTGAGATTTGGAAAAGTAGTAATTTATTAATATTTAACTGGAACTGTTTTATTGTGAATTATAATTTGGAAATTAATTGAACATTAATAATTGTTTTGAGAGAGTTGTAATCTGAATTGCAGAGACTTGAAAGTTAAGGTTTAACTAGTGTAAAGAGAAGTTTAAATTTTTATTTTTTGAATTGTGAGTGTACTTAAAAGTGAATATTTGGATTTTAGTTATATCCAAGTGATATTTCATTTTTATTTTAAGACTATTATTTTATTTTAGAAGAGAGCTCTGATTTTTAGTTTGACGTATTTGATTAATATTTTTATTTCTTGCCAAAGGAATTTTTAAATTTACTAAAAGGTTTGTCAATTCTTTGTGGAAAATAGAGTGATAAAAATTCTGAAACGTTGAACTTATTAATTTGCCAGTTTAATATAAATCCATTATTTTTATTTAGAACTGTGATTTTTATTTTAGACAAGCTAGATAATATTTGATAGTTAACAAATTTAGTAATAAGTTGTACTGAATATTCACTAGGAGCTTACTAATCAAAAAATATTTTATATCGTCTTGGATGTCTCGTTGATAATTTAAATATTAATACTCTGGAATATTAATATCAACAATACAAGTCGTTATAAGAGGCCAGACTCTTATTATGACGTCACAGTATTAGGAATAAGACCTGTGCACACTGATTAATTATCAGTCCAATTTGTTTCATCTGACAGTTTAATTAAAGTTAGAATATAAATTTGTGCCGTATCATTTGTTAGCGAATTAACTACACCCAAATAATATTTCACGGGTTTTTAATTTTTCCTTGTTTAAAGAACTTGCATACCGTTCTGCGGGTATGGTTAATAAGCGAGATAGTTAATTTCAGTAGCATTCAGCCATATAAATATCGTATTAGTTTGTAAATACTCTACAAAGTTGCTGATGGCAAAGTTGTTTATTCTATTCGCTAATTCATATTTCAGGTTTTGATTGTTGTTTTTCTGATTTAATGTTTGCTAAAACACTCATATAATTAGTTGTTCCTGTTTAAAAGCGTTATTTCAGAATGGATCTGAAAGTTTACGGATATGCTTTATTTTTAATGAATAACACAAATACGATGTTAAGTCTATGACTGATAATAATTAAGTTTGGTTCTAAGAACTGATGATGGGAAGATAAATAAACTTCAGTGGCTCTAAATTTCAATTCTGAACAAGACAGCTTATAATGAACGCTGTATTATGTTTAATGTATTATATTTTAATAAAAAATTTGAAAAGAATTTTAAAATGAGGATTCTTAAATAGCTTTGTTAGTAAAGGTTTTCAATAAAAATACTTTGAAATAAATAGCTATACTAGGAATGTTTGCTACTAAGAAAACTAAAATAATGAATTTCCTAGAACAAGCAGGGTTGGCGTGTTGGAGGTGTTGTACGACAGTTGATCATTACCGTTTAATGCTGTAACTTGGCCAAGAAATGTTTTTTTTTTCCTAATAGGGTTCTAGATAAAATGTTTCAAGTTATAACTTCTTAACTGAGGTTATAATGCATACTTTGTTTCAATACATCAGGTTTAATGCATGCATACTTGCAATACATGCATTGTATTTCTAATTGGAAAAGTCTCGATCTTGTTGTCAAGCTAACAATTACATGTATTTGAGGGAAATTATTTTTATATTATTTTTTAACCCGTTCAGTACCCTTAAATTTGATCCTGAACAAGAATTAAGATTTTAGGTTAAGATAAAAAGTTAAGAATAATAAATACAGATTTTTTTAATGAAATTGTGACATAAACATAAAACACAACATAAAATGCAAACTGACTCTCTTCCGCTGGAATATATAAAGCTTACATATCCCTTAATGTATCTTATGAATAATGTATTTTGGAAAATCCGGAGAAAATATGAAGTGGGGCGGAGAAATGTTACCCGGCAGATTGTAAATAACATTATTTACGTAAAAATACTATTAATCAATTAGAACTTTAGAAATAATTTTTTACCAGATTATTGTGCTAGTTGTATCAAAAATATATGAATGGAACAATCATGAAGCTTAGTAAAATACGTGCTATTAATTTTAACATGTAAAAAATTTTATGTAGGTTCAGCTCCAGTTCAACTTCTTTTTATTGATGTCTGGTGTCTGAAGCTGTCTCAGACTTTACTCCTGGAATCTAGGATCCAGGGTTGATTCAGCATGAACGGATTCAAACTGTTTATAGATCTTGTCAGTACCATCATAGTGTTCTCAATTATGTACCTGATGAGGCAATAAGACTGCCACTTTACCTATAGTACATATCTTTACCTATAGGTGTATCTAATATAGAAACGGTGTTAATTTCGTCGCCGACTTTCTTTGGATCTTTTTAGACAAACATTACTCCCGATTCATATATGGCCTACATGAGTGTTTGCTTAAAAAAATAACAGGATTATAGAAATTTGCTATCGTTAAGTGCTACAATGAGAACACGGCGTTTCAAAGACAGGAATCCATCCTTTTATTTAATAGTCAAATAGTAAAAAAAATGCTTAAGCACGTAAACATATCAATATATAGCGATGAACTCTTTAAAGTCAAGGTTACTAACTACAATAGTTTTATTTCTTTAAATCATTAATTGTCAATACTGAACTTGAAAGAATGGATATACAATAAATCTTTAGGACCTACTCTTGATCTTTGTCAAACTTGGAGCTCCTTCTATTAAATAAACATCCTTTAGTAGACTAAACTCCTATTTTGCTGAGCCTAATTGGTCGATTTATAGTTCAAAAACCTAGCTGTAAGGACTCTAATAATAGTTTTAACATTTGTATTTATTTCCTATGTACTTGAGCTGTATTACTGACTTATTCGAACATACTCAATTTGAGGTTCGTAAGTTGATTACCTCATTAGGGGTTTACTTCTTCAACTTTCTTCAATTATTATTCACTTTTGATTTCCTAAGCCTTCTATCAATTTATAACTGAAAATGTCCAATACATTCCAGTTATTATATATTTCCACTTTATCGTATAGTGTTGCCAAAACCACTTCCTAAAAGCCCTTAAAATCTTAGCTTACGAGACACTGTTTGACACATCATTGACAAAATCCCACAAATATTTATTGTTCCAGTTATTTTCCTGTTATCACTTGATTTCTGATAGTCTTTTGTACATAGGTAATATTTAGGGTTTCATCCATTAGAAGAAGCATATATTTTACCCTATTTGTATTTACTTCCAGCAATTGTATTTCATTGCCGATGAAGGCACATTAGAATTGTAACCTCAATTGAGGTGTCACACATCCCACCGTCGATACCGTCAATGAGGGCCTTGACTGTTATAATCCATCTAATAGTCCTTAATGCCAATTACAAATTCACCTCTGCTTATATTGGCTGAATCCACCTTAAATTATTTCAGGACCTTAAAATGATCATGTCGAAATGAACACACAAGACCAATAAGAGAAGGATTTTAATTCAATAACCTCCACTAACAGACACCACTTGGCGATTATTTTGCTCAGCTGAATATCCTGATAATGTACTCTGATCGACACTTCAGTCTGATTGCCAGATTATATAGAGCTGTCACTACTTGATGACAGGTTATTCAGCGTTATCACTACAGCGACAGTTTCTGTTGGAATTGGAGACTATGAAACACCAATTATAACAGCAAAATACATTGAAATTATTTTTCATATTGTAACTCTTACAATTCTATAGGGTTAGGGACTTAACATTCTCACAATTATTGTACTGAAAATGTATAAATGATTTTCAAAATCAAAGAGCAAAATGTCAAAGATCAGGTCCTGCAATTGAACCAATCTTTTTCGAGGAAGGAAAATCCTATATGTTTTGGCATTTGTTCAGCAACGAACATTCCTATTGGTATAGCCAAGTTCAATATTGACACACAAAAAAGTCTAAATTAAGATCTAAAGTTCCGTAAATATATAAATTTCGCAGGTATGAATAATGCAACTTGATACTTTACCGACCCTAATTAGGATTTTGAAAGATGTAACTGCGGTAAATTAACGGTTAATTACTGCAGAACGCGCGGCATCGCACAGTGGTCACGACCAGTTCAGATACGAAAACACCCCCTAACAACGAAATCTTAAATAACTGTAAAGAAATTGTGTTCCTGAATTTGATATATAACACAAACACTAAATCTGTATTTTTAATAACCTTTTTTGTCATATATTTATATACAATATAAAATAAAACGATCTACTTGCAATTTGTTATTATATGATAATACTGCAATGTCTTCTTACACACATTATACCCAAGATCTCTCATCTGATTATTTCTGTTTTACTGTTCATAAATCTCACATTATCGTATCACTTGAAAGAAATTTAATAATAGAAAATTTAGAGTGAGAGTGGGCTTGAGATGTTTAATACTCTAGAATGATTATTTATAACTTTAAAACGACTCAATTAGTCTTATTGTGAAATATGTTAAACTTGAACCTATACGCGCCTATTAAAAATATGCTATAGGTCAGAGTAATACCCAGTATACAGGATCTTATATACTGGTAATAATAAAAATCTACAATAATACTGCAATATACAGTAGTGAACGGGAACAATACTCTAACACTGAATCTGTTACATGGGCTCCCGACAATTGGTAACCCAGGAAGGGATCACTTTGTAAGTCTAAGCTTTTAGCCGTAGTTTTGATTTAACTGATACCAAGAAATAAAGCAGACGTTTTTTCCCTCGTCAATATCATGAATTATTATTATTGACTTGAAGCATTAGGTATTATAAAACATAAGTTTCCATTGTTACTTATAAATTTATAAATATATATATATATAATATAAATATTTCAAAATGTATATACATATAAATTAAAAATAGAAGTAATATTAAAAATATTTTCTATATTCATTCTATAAATAATCAAAATCTCCAAGAGGTAAAGTTTTTTATTTATATTTATAAAAATATAATAAAAACACGTATGTTATTTTAATTTATTTTGAATTACTCCGAGTATTTAAATAATTTTGTACCGTACAAGGAACAATATACTAACTAAAATAATTTAATAATTGATTTAATAAAAACTTAAGGGGTACATCTCATATAATGTCACAAATAATATGTTAATTAATAGGATATATTCATTATTAGTATGTATGAAAGCCCGTGTACCAGGTATACTAAATCAATACCGTTTATTGTTCAGTATTGTACTGTTCCATTGTTTAGGTACACAAAGACGCTTTAGTTCCAGACAAGACTGATAGGGTGCTCTGATAACAATAACTTGACAGCCACAGATTTGGCCCATGTATTCCTGAATACCGTCGTTGTTGTCCATATATAGGCGCGTATCAATAGGTTCAAGTTTAACATATTTCACAATAAGCTACTTTCTTTAATTGTGTATAGATATAAACAACAGTTATATGCTATTTTTATAAATTCTGTACAAAATACAACAGTTTGGATGGAATTTAAAAACGTCGTACGTACTAAATGAAATTTAATTTAAATATTTACTGTACATATATGTTAAATTTGAACTAGTTATAAAGTAATTTATAAAATTAAATAATGTGTTAACAATTTTACCTCATTAATTCTTTATTTTGAGTTTCTGGGTTTATGTTTATATTTTATACTTTTCTTATATCCTTATTTCTAATATTTTGTTTAATTTTTTGAAACGGCTTAAACCTAAATATAGTGTCACGCCTCCTGCTCAGCTGGGGCGAAGGGGGTGTACTCAGGAATCAAACGCAGCTCAGAGTACAGCAAATTTATTCAAACGACAACACTTCCGAACCCATGGACACCACGCGTCACGACCATCACTAGGCTAAGCCCTACACTAGATCGGCCCTCAGGGAGCTCGGACGTCCGCTCGCGCCGGAGTCCTCTCACGTACACACCGCCTCGGGCGCTCACCTTGCTGACCTCCCCCTCCAGTACTTCCAGACGGCGGGAACATGGGCCCCAAGTCTCTGGCGTTGGGACGGCCCGATCACGAGCCTCAGTCGTTCGCTCCCATCGGTACCGCTTCACTAATACATTTCCAGGGAAAGTTTATTAATTTTAATGTTATTCCAGCAACAGGCAATGAATCGTTCCTCACAAAGGTTTGCCTTCTACAAAAACATGTTGTCCTACGAGAGCCTATCTACCTACTCTAGTTAGCAATGTTTGCTATTGGTGTAATCGCATTTATTTGACAGAAACATTAGTTCATATAAACTTACTCTTAAATACCCGCGGTGGTGTCCATTCCCTTATATTATACATATATCCTTACGTGTAGGTATATTCGACATTTTATATTAAAATACATTAATCAACTTTACATGTCTTTATAACTACTTGAAGCGAGAAATTATAATTGTATATGAATAGATGAGTTCATGACACATTCCGGAACCATTCAGCTGTTCTGTGCGAGTCATACAAAACAAAATATATTAATCCTCTATATTGCCCTTTCTTATGATCTAGTACAATGACGATATTCCAATTCAAACATGATAATATTATTATTAGAACTATTTACCAAATTACTAACTAGTACATTAATCCTTATTATCTACCCATACTATAACTTACTATTGCAAAAACACTTTTTTTATAGATAATAACCTTACAAAGTGGATATTATTATAGGGACCCAAACTAAATAATTGTAATTATAAGTCCACGACAAGGCTATTCTGGATATTTGACATCTTCCTACTCATTAACATAGACAAGTGAAACAAACTATAGTAGGACATTATAAGCGTAACCATGTACTACAGGATACAGATATTTTACAGTGCAAGAGGTGGTACAAAGTTTTGTAACTGAAGTTGTGCACAGCGGCATTGTCTACGTGACAAAAGTAGCTGTGGTCAGCAGTAGCCGTCCGGCCTCTCTGGTCACCTGACCTCGCGGGTCACCTGAGCTACTGGACTTCCCACCGGTGCTCTAAGACTTAGCATGAAATGACTTCGTTTTTCAACAAAGCTTTTATCTCTTAAATTTTATTCTTTACACATATCTAACTACCTTTCAACATAACTACCTCAACACCACACAAGAATATGTTAATAGCTGACTATACCCGAACATCTTATAAGTTACTTTGTATGCATTGACAAGCTAATACTTGATTATTTTTATTCCCCAATTTACAAACAAATTACAAAAACAAATACTTATTTCTTAACATTGGTTAGCATAACCATATACAACATTTGGTTTCGTATACAGTGTTACAATCTTAGAAACTAACTTGTCAACGCTTAATTCATAATTACGTTAATGACAACTGGAAGAACAACATAAATTATTATTAACTGTTTTACATCAGTGTTATAATACAATAGGCAAATATATTTTACTAACAAATTATTATGTCATTGCGACGTACCAATCCTCTTAAACATTAAGTCTTAACCAAATCTAGGAATTCTAAAACTATTTCAAGGGTCCCCTGTATTTACAGAATAATTATGAGTTTACAATTTAATTATTATTAGTCAAAATCAACTTCTAACCATTCCACGCTGATATTGGCGTATGTATACGTACCGCTGAAAACAGAACATGTATTTCACCTAGTCAATCATAATAAACAGTTTTGAAATATAAACTCTTATATTAGCTAATACTCATATTCACTCACATTCACTCTGAGTGGCCACTCGGTTTTTTTTTTCATTCAAACTTTCACACTCCCCACATTTTCATTCACACACTGGACTTACATGTTTACGAATTCATGATAATAATAATCTCCTGAAATAATATATTGTATACATTTTATTAATCATACACTATAACGTTCACAGTTATACGGTTTACCTCGAAGTTTACCTATGGTTACAACGATTACCTGGTATCCTTTATACCTGATCACGAACTTGGTCCCACCATTCAAGAGTGATTCTCAGCTCCTTTCCATCGACCTCTGTGATAGGCAAGTTCTTTGGCAAGCCATCGTCTCTGACGTCACGTTTGGCGGTCATCGCTACGTCGTCGCCTTTTCGTCTCGATACCTTGGATCTCCAGTTTACCCATAATCCCACGACGTACCGACAACCAATCAGAACCAATATTATTATAATGCCACAAAATAAATCCACAATAAATTGTTCCTGATTCGGGGAGAATATTTCATTTTCTGCTCTCACAAATGCTCCTATACCTAAGCCTACTAGATGGGGATTTCTCACAACAATTATGGTTAGTAAACAAAAATAAATGGAGTGCAGCACGGCTGACAGTGATGTATACATGTCCCTCTCCACTGACAAAACCTTAAGCGTCGGGCTCTCTAACTTTCTATGTTCTGAAAAAGATAAATTCCAGTGCGGCAGCTGACTAGGCCATTCGTTGTCTAAGCATTCGTCTAGTGTCTCGAAAGTGCTGGAAACATGATTAATTTTAGAGGTGATTTTCAAAGTTTTTAATTTTGACCACGAAGCTGGAAGTATGTGTGCCACAGCTAACTTATCCGCTTCCTGCCTACACGGATAGCTTTCTGAAACCAAAATGTGGGAGTCAGCGACTAAGCTACAATCACACGGCACTCTCACGTGTAGTGCACCCAGGCTCTTACGCTCTGTTATCTTAACTGTAGTGTTCGAAGTGTATCTGCACACAAACTCTAAATGCTCAACAATATGGGTTAGTACATAGGTGAAGTCGTCTATCTGGGTGATAAGTGGCACGTCACCTGATACACATGAAAATACACATAGTGAGCTCAGCTCTTGTATGGTCGCACCCATAAATGTTTTTCTAGGGCAACGTGATCCGGACACAGCATCACCGGCGTATCTAGGGACATAGCATAGTGGATTAATATTCGGCTGACAGTGCTGCAAGGCTGCTCCCTGTATCACTACCATACTGTCTTCACTGTTAACCAAAAAATGACGTTTCCTGCTTAATGGTACAAGTCTGGTTATTCCATGCAAAAGGTATTATTAAAGGGGTGTACAATTTCCATTGGGACGTAAGTTTCTTGATTGGAATCTGCAAATTTATTAAGATTGAGTTACCAGAAATTACACAATCAGCTATTTCTAACTTAAGGTATTTAGACACTTCCTCCACTGGTATCGCTAGGTCATAGCTGTCCGCTTTTAATGCAACTGTCAATTTTGTTAAATCCTCTCTTAGCTTATCTACAGTTATTTTAGAATTCGGGATCTTCCCCTCTCGACATTGACTCAATATCTCTAGGCGTGTAACAAGTTGTAACAATTGTAACTGACGTACTGTATGGTGCGCGCTCACCTGTAACAAACTAAAACTCTTGTGATCATTTCTCTGTTCGTTTGTGAATTCCTGCTTCTGAAATCGATCGATTAATTTGGTTATGTTAACGCCAACATCCACGACACGTGCGAAGGTCCTCTCTACTTCTGCACTGTAATTCTTCATACCTAAATTGACATTCTCTATTTCTGAAAAGGCTTCAGTTACTTGCTCACTTAAGCTATTTTCAAATTTTGACATTAAATATTGATTAGTGAATAAAGGTTTTAACTGTCGTTTAGTCGTTACTCCACAGCACCAATGGGCGAAATCTCCTATCACACTTAAACTCCTCTGGACTCTAGCAGACATACTATTAGACTTTACATATACATCGGATTTCCCACTGAGGCTCGAGTTCAGCCATTTCACTTGCTGTCCTATTCTTTTATCGGCCTGAAGAATCCATGCGAACAACATACATTGGGGATCATTTAATACTCTGTTACAAAAACCATTATTCTGTGGCAGTGACAAATGAGCCATATTGACCTCTGGCAACACACTTTGATACACTAGAGGAACTGATGACTCGTACATCACCATCTCGGGTATCTCTTTCCAGTACACCCCTGTAGTTACAGATATCGGCACCCGGGTGTCGCTGTGCATCCCGGTAACTGCGACTGCAAACAAAATACACTTACACGTAACTAGATACATCACCGCTATCTGGTATTCCATAGCCGCTCACCTCGTTCCTGTCTCTGTCAGGACTTAGGTACACACACAAGTAACACAATTAAACAAGAAATACAATGTTAAACACTGTACGATAAATAGCAATTATTTGAAAATTATTAAATCAGTTCTGAGAATAAACGTATATATATATATATATATATATATATATATATATATATATATATATATATATATAATGAACCACGATTATGGGACTCAGGTTGTCTTCAGTTCACTTATGTCCACGCGACACCGACACTAACCGAACTAATTGTCCTCAGCAAGGTCTTCACACTCTCCCCTTCCGTTCGAACTTTGATCTTGCTGACGGCACGTTCATAGTTCATTCACCGGCTATTTATTGTCGTGGAGCACACCTTCATGAGTTCCTCATTTCGTGCACTAATGTTAAGGTTTTACTACCACTCACTACAATTCACAATAAATTGGAAAGTCCAAAAATTGAACATGGTCCTACATTAATAATTATTAATCTACCTTTTACTAAATATTATTTACAACTACTTTTAGTCCATTTTTGTTTTGTTTACCATAACCCTCTCACAGTGTCCTAGGGTAGTACCGCTTCAGCCGACTAACGTGAATTGTGTCCTGGAACGGAGGCTTCTTTCCTTTGGTGACTAGTATCACGTAGTTCACGTCCGATAGCTTAGCCTCGACCTGGTATGGTCCATACCATCTGTGTAGCAGCTTAGTCGATCTACCCTTCTTGCGGATGGGAGTCCACACCATTACTTGTTCCCCTGGTTCAAATTCCACATGTCGATGGGTCCTATCAAACCTCTGTTTCTGCTTCTTCTGTGTACCGCTGACTATCTTCTGTACGTCTTCACGGTACTTCTGAACTCTCTCCAGCACTTCCTCGACTTGTGGGTCCTCTGACGCATGTTGGCGTAGGGACACGTCTATGGGGAGTCGTGCTTCTCGACCATACATAAGGAAAAAGGGTGTGTGTCGAGTGGTCTCTTGTACAGATGTGTTATAGCTAAAGCAAGTAAGGCTTACATACAAATCCCAGTCTCTCTGGTTAGTGCTGACATAATTCGACAGCATTTGGGCCAAAGTACCGTTAAAATGTTCTGTCAGTCCATTACACATGGGGTGGTAGGTAGTTGTAAATACTGGTCGTATTCCCAATCCTTTTAACAATTCTTTCACCAAGGAGGATGTGAAATTCGTCCCTCTATCTGACAATATCTTCTTTGGGCATCCGAACTTACAGATTATCCTGTTTACTAGGAACCTCGCTGTTGTTTCAGCAGTCGTGGTTCTCGTTGCCTCGGCCTCTGCCCACTTTGTGGCGTAGTCTACTGCTACGATTATATACACATTCCCTTTCGCTGACCTCGGAAACGGTCCCAAGAAGTCCACTCCTATGGTATCTAATGGCTGTCCCACGGGAATAGGTTGTAAGAGCCCTGCGGCTGCTCGTTTGGGTGTCTTGCGACTCTGGCAGTCCGGGCACGTTTTTACGTATCGTTCAACTTCCTTAACCATATTTGGTCAGTAGTATCTGCTTTTTATCTTGAAGAATGTTTTACTGAACCCCAGATGGCCGCCAGATAACGGACTGTCATGACATTCAAATAACACCTCATCTCTGATACTTTTTGGGATCACTAGTAACTTCTTGTGACCTACATGTGCGACATTCTTCTTATATAGTAACCCGTCTTCAACCATAAAGCTCTTAGCCAACCGTCGATCTGCGCTAGCTGCTCCGTCGGGGTCTTGAACTGCTTCTATTATCCTCTTGCAATCGGGATCTTCTCTCTGTAGACTGGTGAGATCTTTCAGGTTAATTGCTAACATAGGGATATCATTGGTCTTGTCCTGATCCTCCGGATCGTCTACCCCTCCGTGATTCCTTGATAGACAGTCTGGTACCACGTGCAATCTCCCTTGCTTGTGTTTAATCTTGTAGTCAAATTCCATAAGTTTGAGAGCCCAACGGCCCAGTCTGCCCGATAGGTCTCTGTTCTTGTCTAACCAACATAGCGCGTGGTGGTCCACCACTATAGTAAACTTTCGGCCCCACAAGAACTGCCTAAAATGTTGCGCCGCCCAGACCACAGCGATGCACTCTTTCTCAGTTGTAGTGTATTTCTTCTCGGCGTCCGATAACCTTCGCGAACCATACGCTACTGGAAGCACTGTCTCTCCATCCTTTTGCATAAGGGCTGCGCCTACTCCTTGGTCACTCGCATCAGTGTGCAACTCAATGGGCAACTCTGGGTCAAAATGTCTCAGAATTGGAGCTGATGTCAGGCGCTCCTTCAGATCTACAAAGGCTGCCTCCTGTTCAGGACCCCAATGGAATCTTACATCCTTCCTGGTAAGATGGACTAAAGGACTAACTACCTTAGAGAAATTCGGCACAAAAGATCTGTAATAATTACACATACCAATAAAGGATCGCAGAGCTCTTAGTCGTCTTGGAGCCTCAAAGTCTTTTACTACTTGTATCTTGTCAGGGTTGGGACTTATACCTTGGGCGTTTACCGTATGTCCTAAGATCTTGACTTCGCTATACCCGAACGAACATTTGGTTGGATTAAGAGTCATAGAGGCTGATCTAAGCCTTTCCAAGACCTGCCTTAATCTGCTCAGCATGTCATCATATGCTGGTGCCATAACCAATACGTCATCGAGGTAAACCAGACAGCTCCCCCATTTCAACCCTGCTAGTACCTGGTCCATACATCTCTGGAACACCGCTGGGCTAGTCTTGAGTCCAAAGGGGGTACATTCCCACTCCCAAAGGCCGTCTGCCGTTATAAAAGCAGTTTTGTGCTTATCCTCCTCCTTAATTGGTATTTGCCAATAACCAGAGTTCATGTCGAGGGTGCAGAACCATTGACATCCGTTCAAGTATGTCAATATATCTCCAATTAATGGTAAGGGATACGCTAGATCTTGGATACATAGGTTCAATTTACGGTAATCTACACAGAACCTCCATGTGTCGTTCTTCTTCTTTACGAGTACAACTGGGGATGCGTAAGCGCTATTACTTTTCCGGATGACTCCTTTCGTTAGCATTTCATCCACCTGCTCCCTGATAATCTCTCGCTCACGATGCGACACCCTATAGGGAGGTTGATGCACTGGGGTATCGTCAGTGAGCGGAATGGCCAGTTCACACACGTTTTGTTCGTCCTATTTGAGATTTCTTCCAGGCAAAGCGGTCTCTAAACTCTGTCAGCAGTTTAAGTAGGGCTTTTCTTTTCTCTGGGGATAATTGCGGATTAATATCTATGTTCGCCTCCTCAAGCTCGCTCTTTTCTTGTCTTGCTCCCTCGACTTCGCTGGTCGGTTCTTCTCACAGTTCACAGATTTCATATACCTCCGCTAACACTTCGCCTCTTTGTAGGCACCTTTTATCATCTGCCAGATTCATCACCAATACTTGGTTAGGTGGCTCGGCGTGAGTCAATCCGTAGGGCATTAGAACAGATTTTTCTCTAAATATTCCTTCCTTTGGTTCCATAACTCCTAAAGTGGGCAACAAACCTTCGTACTTAATTTTCAGGAGTCTCTGACTTCTTGGAGGGAGTTCAGTAGAATCATCACATATTACTCTCGCCTGTATCGGTTGTCTTTCTTCAAACTGTATGTGCTTCAACCACGAGGGGTCTGGAGGTGGACGCAAATACTTGGCGTCTTTTTCCGCGCTGAGGAAATCTACTGAGATTTTTCTTCCGTTGGCGATTATAAATTGGGCTCTTCTCCTCGAGAAATCTATTGTTGTACCAAACTTTAGGTGGAAATCGTTACCCAGGATACAACAGTCACCCACTCCTTTGGCCACAAACACTGGGAACAATATCACACAGTGGCTGATTTCTAAGTTAATTTCTATTCTACCCAAAAATCTGTACCGGCTCATCGGTGGCTGTCTTAACATTCATTCCTTGTACTGCTTTAATCCTGTCTCTCACGTTGGCTACCAGATTCTCATCAACACAACTCACACAGGCCCCAGTATCTAATATTATTGGCATTGTCCTCTGATTTAATTTTCCTTTTATTTCCAATACTCCCACGGTCCTAACAGTACTGGCCTCGGGACGAGGGAATTCCTTGGGTATAGCGTTGGTAAAATCCCCACGGCGATACTCATGGCGTGGATTACGGTTGTATCTCCTCCATGTGTCATGCCATTCTCGGCGCTCATGTTCTTGGCACAAGACGCTCATCCTCTGTTGTCGGGAGCTCATTCTAGCGGAACCACTCGCTCCCTGATTTAGTGGTTCCCTCTGTCGTTTCCCTGATTTCCTGAGCGACAGGCAACAGCATAATGACCGGGTCTATTGCACTGGTAGCATATCACTCGACCGTCACTAGTTCTTCCACGATTCGAGGTGGAGTAGGCTCCCTCTTGCTCTCCCTCGGTTCCACCTTCCATACTGTTCACCATCTTGTGCTCTTCTTTCCCTCGGAACTTCGAACTGAACCCTTGGCTGTTGCTTATTGTTCTCAGTCATGCGGCCTCGTGTATCTCGATTCTTCTCCTGCTGTTCTAGAAGACGCATGCTTAACTTGGCAAATTCAGATGTTAAGTTTTCTAGTTTGCTTTCTAGCTCCTGTGTTCTTTTCGCCTTGGATGGCTGACTGGCGTTCCCTGTAGTTGTCGCCTTTGATGAGACTTCCCCCAGTAGGTGGTCTACCCGCTGTCCAGCCATGAAACGTGCGGTCTGGATCTTCCTTACGTTAGCCAGTAGGCTTTCTAGAGTGTCATTGGTCATCACCATCACTTTCTCCAATAGAGATGGCCTTAATCCTCTTAAAACATGTTTGATCTTAGTTCTCTCGTTCATTCCGGGGTCCACTTTTGAACATAAATTTAACACATCTTGTACATACGATTCTACGGGCTCCTCCTCCCCTTGCATCCGCATCCGCAGTCGGAACTCCATCTGTTCATCCCAAGCGATTGCTTGAAACGTATCCTTCATTCCATTCTTTACCCGCTCCCAGGTGATATTGGCTCCTAAAGATTGCTCTAGGTTCTCGTACCATTTCAGAGCTGCCCCTTCCAGGTAACAGGGGAGAATAACCAACATCTTATCCTCGTTCCAGCCATTGGCCTTTGCCACTCTCCCAAATTGGGCTAGATACTCCTCCACGTTGTCCTCCATTCCGCCCCTGAACTTTCCTGGAGTAATAACAGGCCCCCTGGCTTCAGCCATAGCTTCTATTTCCTCTTCACCGTCAGGACCACTACCAGGTAGGGGAATTAAATCGACTTCAGCTACGGTTCTTACTTCCTCAAAATGTCTTTGGGGTTGTCCTGGGTCTTCGGGAACCTCACTAACTGATGTCAGCCTTGACTGACTTTTTGTTTTTACACTAAACTTGATGTTTGGGGACGACATACGATTGCTCCACCCTATCACGAATTAAGATTTAAATAAAAACCAAATCAGAACAAAATTAAATCAAAACAAAATCAAAATCACAATCACAATCCAAATCAAATCAACAATTTAAATATACATATTCCCCTGAACACAAGGGTTATTCAAAACACCACAACATTTCAATGCCGCGACAGTCGTCGTACCAATTGGGTTTGACCTGGCCTACCCATGGACAAGCTCTCTTTTTTTTAACTACTTTATAAAAACAAAAACTATTTCTCAAAATTATTCTATTCACCAATAAAAAGAAACAGCTTTGTTTACATCACGGGTAGGTTGCCTCCCTTACCGGTACCTTGGTACGACGCACTGTGGCTGCTAAATAGGCTACTCTTACAACTACAAAATTATGTTCGGCTTACAAGCTACGAGAAAACAAATAAAATTATTTACTCCAAATTACACTTTGCTTTCAAAAGGTAACTACAATTATTTGGATCAAAAACTAACTTTCTCTCTTGTTCTTTCAATCTACATTATTTTTTTCAACTTAATCAAATTTACTAAAAAAAACAATCCGAATTTTAAAAAGAAATATTCACTATTATATTATATTACTATTAAATATTATATTACTAACCTGGGATCGTTAATCCGTCTTTGGTTCTGGATCACCTCAGGATACCCGGCGCCTCCACCAATTTGTCACGCCTCCTGCTCAGCTGGGGCGAAGGGGGTGTACTCAGGAATCAAACGCAGCTCAGATTACAGCAAATTTATTCAAACGACAACACTTCCGAACCCATGGACACCACGCGTCACGACCATCACTAGGCTAAGCCCTACACTAGATCGGCCCTCAGGGAGCTCGGACGTCCGCTCGCGCCGGAGTCCTCTCACATACACACCGCCTCGGGCGCTCACCTTGCTGACCTCCCCCTCCAGTACTTCCAGACGGCGGGAACATGGGCCCCGACGTCACAATAGGATTTACTTATAAGTTAAAATTTGAAAGAATCAATAATAAAAAAGGACCCTTCCGTTTCCACCCTTTCTTGCCACCATCTTGTTCTGACGTGACAATTGCCATTTAATATTGGCCTCTGGTCAGTTCTATCCGGTTAGATAGTGAGCGCAGACATAGTACGATCTGTATTCTCTAGTTCAGTTTTAATAATCAGTGTTGTGTTTTGAAAGCAAAAAAATCTAAAACATGCACTTAATAAAAATATTAAGTGCATGTTTTAGATTTGGTGTCAATGGAGTTGACACACATGGTCATTGTGATGTCTGTATTATACGTGTCACAACGCTTAGTTGTGCTTTGTGCATTTTAACATAAATTGTAGTTATGTGTTAGGTTAAGTTATTCACCTGAGGAAGAGATCACAAAACGTATTTCGAAACGTATTGTTAGTGTGATTTATTCTATCACTGAACGATGACAAATGTCTGGAAAAGGTTTTGTTTTCTTCTTATCCACTCAATTAAAAATCTTAGTTTAAGGTAATTTTATGAAATGTCATTTCTACATTAGTTAGTTAACAGTTTAAACTTTGATTTTAAACAGTATAAAATGGAGGTCTTCATAAGTTAATACGAAGTCTTGATCGAGAACTCAGTTAAAAAGAATTTTTTAAATGTTTTGAAAACTCGCACGTGTTTATTACAATTAATTGCATTAGCTTGTAACGGACGTTTTGTTTAAAAATGTTTACTTTATTTGAAATCAATATATTATCAAGCCAGATAATAGAGTCATCATTACCATTACATGCTTTTCAAAAGGTATTTTTCAACTCCCATATAATTTATATTTGAGGAAGTATTACATTTTTAGATTAACTCCCAAACATACTTGTGGATAAAATTCTACCTTTAAAAAAATATTTAGTCAGAAATATTACAAAAGTGTCATTACTATAAGAAATTTGGATCCTTTGTCGAGTGGCAAAATTCTCTGAACCTTAGCAAAGGCATGTTGGTTACCTTCACATTCTTCGTTAAATTGTTTTTTTTTTTTTAATGAGAACGGGGGATTATAACTAAGTGAAGGCTCATGGTTCTAGCTCATCGTAAAGGATCATGAAATATAATACACGCCACATCTGAACATTCTGAATGTTTTTTAGTTAACCAGAAAGAACCAGAAAAATCAAGTATTGATTTTAGATGGGAGGACCTTGTTTTTTATATCATATTTATTGTTACAAGCAATTTTCAAACAAACAACATAACATACAATTTATATAAAATATGCACCTAATCTACCGTCATTAAGTTTTACGAAATTTTATATTTGATGTTGAAATATGATGAATACGAGGCGATTATTTGTTTACATAAAAACGTTCTTTTTCAAAATCTTGGCAGTGGGGGTCACAGAATAAAATATACATGCGATTTCCCTTGGATCCACCAATATCAAGAAGTGGGTTATACTATGTTTCAACATGGTTTTAGAGTTATACTCTACAGTGTCTAGGTTTGAAACCACTATAAGTATAGCCCTGCGGTATGGAATAAGCTACTAGGGTAGCGCAACCAATGGTAACCAGGATATTTTCATTCATACATGGCGCGGAAGATTCCTGAGCTGATTGGAGTTTGTGCATGAAAGGAACTTCGATCCCTATTATTTCAGCTCTTTGTATTTTAGTACAGTCTCGTTGTGCAGAGTTTTGTATTTTCACAGCCTGTCAGGTAAAAAAAACATATATATAAGGATTCCGGCATCTTACCTTTACTATGACAGATCCAAAATATGGAGTATGCAGTCTCATCTAGAATCTCTGGCATCTATATTTATATAATCTCTGCTGGACATACGCACAATACATAGAAAAATAACATTTTCTCATTAAATAATAATAACTTTTCATTGAAATTAAAATGGAACGGATAACAGGATTTTGGACATTTACCACCGTTATATGTTACCTCAGGTGGCGTTATATTTAACATAAATCGATGCCAAATGTCCAAGATCCTGTATTTGTTCAAACCTTCCATTGTCAAAAACAATATTAAAATAAAATGGAATTTTACAAAGTTGGTCATTGTAATTTATAAAATAAATAAAATTAGAATAGCTGTTAATGGGTTTAAGTTAACTAGTAATGTGATAGTAAAATATCTCAAAAAACTTTACACTTTTTCTGTAAATAATGATTAACATCGATCACACTAGAAAGCAATCATAAACTTAGATTTGGCCTTCCACACGATTACCACCAAGTTTAAATTTCCAATAACAAGAGTAGTTGGTTAATGAGTTTCAGTTTGGATTTTACCGTATAATCTAGACGGTTTGTTTTCAGCAAAAGCACGCTTTCAGCATTTATGCCTGAATTGCTTACTTCCTGTATTATATCCGGTGAACCGACTTCCATAAAGTGGTTTGTTTGCATGAATAGTTACAACACGTTAAGTGAATATGCAGCACAAATTTGTAATTTCGGGATTCTGTATATGCTAGAAAGAAAATATTATTCATACCGGAGTTATCTATTTGAAAATACATGTAAATCTACACTGGTTATGTTTTGCAACATTAGCGTGTGTATTATTAAACGAAAACGACCAGAATTTAAGTATATGAATAGTTTATAGAGGAGAAATGAAATGATTCCACAGAGAACGAGAAGAGTCATCAATTATGAAGCAGAGCCAAGCAATGAAGAAGAGAGGTAATTTGAGAAATAATGTCATAACGTTTGCTATTTATTAAGCGAACTTAATAAGAGGCCTTAAATCGTGTTCTTCCTGTCCGTCTGACCATCTGTGCGAGAACTTTTGGCAGAAAGATCCCAGAAAATTGAAATTTTATATATAGGTTTGTAAGGGTTTGTAAAAATATATAATGACACTTTACTGAATGGTTCCTGATATAAACACTATTTTTATTGTTAGTAGGTAAAATAAACACATTTAACTTTATCCCTTAAGAAAATAGTTTTTGTACAGTTAAAGGTATCGCAGGGTATTATAGACGAGCCGGTAGAACGACAGGCGCGGACACGAAAGTACACGTGTTCTGTCAGGTAGCTACAATGTCGGTGCCTGGTGAGGGCTCTGCCTTCCCAACCACGGGATGGAGAATGAGAGGAGAGATAGAGGACAGAGCCTGGCTCGCCGGGGCCGTCATTGATTCAGATGGTAGGTACAGATTGCTTGTATGGTAGCTGTAGGCTTGTAACCTGAAGTAGCAAGGAGTATTACACAATTTTGGACGTAATAGAACGGCGGCGTAGTGGGTAGAAGAGATCATTTGGTTTGGGAGTAAATTAAAATTATTATACAGGTTATTAGTGAATGATTTAATACACTAAAAGTAATTAATTACTCTGATAGCTTTAGTACTAGAACGGAGTAATCCATCAAGAGTTGATAAACAAAGTAATACTCGGATGTTTGCATTGTGTTTGCCTGTTTATATCTTTCGATGTAGAGACCGGGTGTGTCGGTGTGATCTTGTGTATTAATCTACTTAAAATGGTGCAATACACCGAGATTTATAACATTGAGAAATAAGCCTGTAGTTTTAGTACTATGAGCAGTGTGATCCATCAAAGGTTGCAAACAGAAGTTCTCTGATAGTTTTAGTACTAAGAACAATGTAATCAACCAATGTAACATGCAGAGGAACACTATGACATCGTCATTACATAAAGCGGTGAATCAACCGAGTTTTGATTGGACACTTAATGAGACACTTACAGTGTATGTATTCAGTACTTTTTATAATTGAAAATTCAGAAAAAAGGGTCCGCCGGAGTTATTTGCAAGGCAGAAAGTAAATTGGACAGTTGTAAATATACTAAAAACGTTAAATCCCGGTGAACAGGTTCCTCACAGTCCAAAGTAGAAACGGTCTAAGTTATACTTTGTCGGATATTTCGATTGTTCACTGTAGCCAAACATAATCCCGTAAAGTTCACTATAGGTTGTAATATTTTATGACGTATAATAACCACATACGTTTTCCTAAATTTACAACTGTTTAAGGTAAATGACGCTGAAGGAGTTCTAGTAGTAAGAAGAAAAGTTGGACGAAGAAACAAGAACTGTAATAACAGTAAGTGAGAAAACTTTGTTAGAATTTTTCTCCGTAATGTCCTAGGTACTAATGTCAGTTTGAGATAATAGCCTAAACCTAATCTGTATTGGAAACAACATTAATACAGGTTTACCATTCTTTATGAGTATTTATAAATTATAGAATGTTCGATTCGCCTTTGAAATCAATCAATGCAGTGAGATATCATTTATACCACACCACCCGGAACGGAAGTTGTGAACCGTAGTAGTTCCTATCTTTAACTGTCGATTCAACGAGGTGGAATTTGTAAGTAAGAGAATCATACTCGGTTCTTAAAAATATAGTTTATGATGTATAAATATTATATAAAGATACGCCTACTGCATATAAATAAAATTGTGTTGTACACTTAATGAAATACATACGTAGTTCTGAAGATATCAACATTACTGTTGTGTTTTGGACTTGTTCCGTTTGTATTCGTTTATCAGATAAAGGATAGAAAAGGAAGGAAAGTCCCCAAAAATTATAGAATAAAAGTTGTCAATATGGATAGATTATTCAGATAGTTATATTTATGAAAAGGCTGGACTTGCTGAACATGGTAGTTTTCACGATTAAAAAACCCTCCACAATAATTAATGGTAAATCCTCTCATTAGAATATTTTCTTCTTCTGGTGTCAGAAGGATCTTCTTGGGATCATATTAATACTCGTGTATATGTGATTCAAAGGATATCACAAAGTTAGTGAAATATTCAAAGTGCCATATTGTACGAATTGATCTTGTATAAATAAATGTTATTTCACTAGTTTCAAAATTGCTCCGGGCGTAAACAGCGAACTAATCCACAATTATTGTAATATGGCACTAAAAGAATAAAAACACTGAATTTTTGAGATGTATCATCTAGAAAATGACGTAAACAGGAAAATTACTCATAGAACCTATGAAGTAAAGTATTTTTACTTGGAAAAATTCCAATCTCAGTACTTTATCCTTTGCCACTGAGCCTAAATGGATTCCACATGGACATCAACAGGGTCGTCTTCTCGAAACTACAGAAGAATAAAAATGCATTACTGAGGTAAGTTTAGTAATTTATAAAAACAGTAGCTCTAAAACTTACCTTGTATGGATTTTTAACGAGGTATTTGGCGTTCTATTACCAAATTTATGCACTCGTTTATACAGTGGTCTTGACCGTTAGAAAATGAAACGTAGAGCCACCGTGGGGATAGCCTCATTTTTATTAAAAAGTAAATGAAAATTGTATCTAGTATTGTAAAAAAATTGATTGACATAGTAACGAAACGTAGAGTTTGAAATTGGTTTGAGAGTAAATATTCGGTGATGTAAAACAATGTTTTCCTTCCATGCTTGACGAATAACGCCCTGATAACAATAAAAACACACATCTGAATGCATGAAAGTTGTTGCAGATTATCAAGAATTGTTCAATATATATATATATTATAAACATTTTTAATTTGCAAGAAGCCAGAGAGCATCAGGTATAATATCGGAAGCTTATTTAACATAATTAAGATTTATTATGAAGGCTTTCGTCAGAAAAATATCTAATTTTCACCGCACATGGAAGTTAATATACAAAACATTCGTGTAGTTTGAGTATTAAAGAATTAGTTTTTGTAAAAATAAATTTGTACATAGATTTCTGCATGCATTTAATTTGCATTATAGTTATATAACTGTTTGTACATACAAACGAAACTTAATACACAAATATTAGTTTGTGTTTAGTGTTTAGTTTTCCTTTCTTAAAAATATATTGTATACATATATTTACTTTTGGAAATCATAGTGTTGATAAGCTACTAATTACTGTTGTGTGTCAAACAATAAACATTGTATGATTAAATTTTAAATACTTCCCTCATTTAAAACGAAAGGATAGGTCTACGTTTTTTATATTGTTTATTCCACGTTCTTAAGTTTTGATAAAATCCATTAATGGTACAAACAGAGAATCATTATCATCTTTTCCTCATTGGCGTTATCACAGCAATGTTTCGAAAATATATTATTAGCTGCAAGTATCCCAGAGAAAAATGTTAGTAATCAAGATTATTTTATGTATATTTATGTTTGGATTATTCCTGTTACCGAGAAAACAGAGGGAGTTTATTCTGTAAAATAACATGTTCTGTTATAACACCCGCTCATTTGTAACTTTGCTATGTTGTTATATTAGCAATATCAATCCAATTACTGCATCCTTGATAATAATGACTTGTTGTCAACTAAATTACCTCGCCAATTGCTTATGTTGTGTCTATGACTAGCTGTACCTTGTAATTATTAGATCTGAAACAGTCCACTTCTCATAACTATTCCCTGTACTGATTTAATAAAAATACCCTATCTGGCATAGTCAAATTAAAATTTGATTTTATATTTGCTGATATATGAATATATCCAATTGAAGATGCATTTTGAAACTGGTAATAGTTGTATTTAACGTAAATTAATTTAACGCTAATAGTCGAATATTCTGAATATAATTAAAATTGTAACCCTATATTAAAAAAAAGCATTTTCCCAACCAGTTTGAACTAAAATTACAACCAATTATTTTCTTAGGTTAGGAAGTAAAATGGATGATTTGTAAAATGGCTTTCATTTTAGTAACAATAGATCTTTATAACTCATTATGGTGTATATCTACTGCTCGTGGTCCTGTTTGATGAAGGTTTATGCGAATTGTTATGAAATGAGTTTTATTACCAAATTTCGAGTTTCCAACTCCTTTCCAAACTTTCCGTAAAAAGTTCTCGATTAGGTGTGCTATGATTGGTAATATTGATTTTATTTTTTATGTTAAATGAAACCTTTATTTTGAAACGATACTGTTCTACTTAAAGCTTTTGGGTGTTTTCTGAGTCATAACTTTGGTAGAGGGTGTGTTTTTTATTATTCTTTGATTTTAACTAAAACCGGTCCCAATAAAACTTTCCAAAGGGAGCTAAAAGTTTGGAACCTTTCCAAAAGATAAGAGAGAGGATAGGGACTTTTAAAATAACACTGTAGATAAGGATTCAGATAAAACAGCACAACTGGAGTAGTACGATCAGCGCGTGGAATAACTAATCGCTGATTGTATTTGTAGATCAGCTGTTAAACATTCATGTGATCCAAGCTTATCGGCTACAGCTGGTGTAATGTATACCAACTGTTTTGTATTGCATCTACAATACTAGCCAATATTTCGGGATGCAGAGATAGTATCGATAATTAAATAATTGATGCGAGTTATTGGATGACAGAAAACCATTATGCTTTGAAGGTGTTAATATTTCCGCTTGCCTATCACTTCTGTACATATTATGTACATATTAATCATGTTCCCCTCACCACTGACTTTTAAATACTAGTTGTCTAAATTTATACCCTAAAAATATATAACAAATAATGTAAAATTAAAATTCTTCATACAAAATATATATTTACAAAGTATAGAAACATTCCCTTATGGACTTTCAACAAATAGTGACAATAAGAATAAACAGTTTATAAGTATATTAAAACAAGAATTATTGCATAAATTATAATAATTGGACAGTAAATATTGCTAGCCTATTCACCAAACATTAACAAATTCAAAACCCATTTATACTTACATCACAATGTAAAACAAATTAAAATTAAAGCTTTAAATTTGTGCATTTCTTAATGCGACAACTAGTATTGAATTTCTGGAATATGTATTTATTTCAATTATGAGTATGACATATTAGTCCAATAAACACGGTTTTCCTTTTGGTCTGTAATGATGCAATGCCCGAACCAAGCATCGAACCCGGATCCTCGGATGATAAACTGGAACATTGTCCATTGGCCTACCATGGACTGCTCTCTTATGTGATGTGGTTGTACTATGAGTGCAAAGCTTTCTACTGAGTGAAGAACAGGTTTGTTATAGTTCATCATATGTTACCACATAGTATAGAACTGTTTAAAATGAGATAACAAGAAAGTTCTAAATCTCTATAGCAATATCCTAACAAGTCAGATAGTGATATTGTGCATTTTGATAAAATTTCCAATATCGTAATAGCGGCATTATTCAGTATCAACTTTAGTAAGGAGTGCTAATGATAATTGGCTGAGCTTTAGCGAAGCTAAACTCATGTAAACATGAAAACATTGTATATTTTTCACTCGAAGGGCTGAAAAATGTAATTTATATCTAATAAAATTAATAATAATAATAATAAATAGTAATTAATAATTAATTTAATTAATGAAATAAATTAACTAAAACTAATTACTAACTATCTTAACTTAACTTACCTAACTTTTATTTTTATTTTTTTTTTATTAATTTTTATTTTAATTAATTTATTTAAAAATTTTTTTAATTCGCATGATATCTCGAAAATTAACTGACCTATAGAATTGAAATTTGTCATGAAGTTCATTTCTATATATATTATATAGGTATTATGAGTAAACATGTTGGCAACGAAAAAGTATCACAATAAATCATTGAAATTTAAACAAAATGGGTATAATCATACGATAAGTTAACATTTGACACTTTTATTCATAGAATAAAATGAAAAATAAAACTGAGTTTCTGTGTGCGCTTGTAAGTTAGTGTTAAAAGTTAATGACAAGATTTGTTTTCAGCACACTCTTGTGTTATAGTACCTTGCCTACTTTTGTTATTTCATCACTGCTATGAAACCTTCCTTAATGAACAAAAATTTAAGCGTCTTGTGACAAGGTAATTCGAGAAAGAATTTCACCTGTAGGCTTTAAATTTTTCATGAAACATTTATTTTTTCATTTGGAAAATGGTTTCACTTTAGCACAGATTTGTTAAGTTTACAGGAATATCCTCAAACAGTCTTGTAGTTTGTAACAGTGCTTGGAATAAAGTCAGTTTTAAAGAAAATAAATATAATTTCTGCAGTGTTTTAAATTCATCGTTACTAATAATTATACTATGTTCCCTTAACAGAGGAATTTTTTACCTCTACTTTTCTTTCTTGCGTTAGTTAAAATTATAGTTACAGAGTTATAAACGTTTTGTCTTAAACTAATAATTAATGCATTAAAGTATAAGCAGATAATATGTTATTTCATGTGTGATAGAAAGTTGAAAGATTTCAGTCAGCTCATAAACTATATATTACACAAACTGCTTACATACATGTTACTGATGAAGTAAGGAGATTTACGAAGAGCCTGTTAAGAACACTCGTCGTCTCCTAAATTTATATGCGTGCTTACATGTTTGTAAATACATGCATGAGTGCGCGCTCGTACCCTTTACAGGTTGGATATTGAAATAAATAGAGCCAATACATTTATTAAATAAATAATTATTTTTTTAAATTTTGTATGATATATGTCGTATTAATTTATTCTTTGTTTGTTTACATTTTTACAACTACAATAAGTTGAAAAATTAAGCGATTTTGACCAAGGTTGTTTCTTTTTTATTATAAGATGTCTTTATAGTTTATTTTTCCACATTATATATGTATATAATCTTTCTTCTTTGCTTAACACACTAAAAACCTACCGTAAAACATGAACATTTAAATCCACGTCACCTTAACAAAGCGGCTTTTAGTTATGAAGTGTTATTTTCCAGCCCCTCCAATGATAGGCTTCGCTGACGCTCAGCCAAATATTAGTAATTGAGAGTTAAAATTATCTTAAATGTTGGCAAAATTTTATAAATGTACAAAGAATTTAAAGTAATTTTCAGTGGAAAGATGTTACAGTCGACATATTTAATGCAGCCTTGTAACAGAAATTTCATTGGAATCAAGACTTAACTATGCAGTTTAAGCATTATTAGTTATTCTTTAGACATAGATTAAAAATTGCCGCTATAGAAATTTTGCCTTGAAACCGTAATTCTTATTAAATAAATACATTTAAAATAATAAGTTATATATTTTAAAATATGTCAAGAAAAATTGTAAATTTTAAACTGTATTGATGACAGAAATTAAACTGTGCATTGCCGTCTCGTGACAGTTGAGTGTTAGGCTTTATTAATATCGGTTACAATACCGTGTGGCTTGTGGTTAGTCTGTAAGATAAAACTAAATAATGTGAACTAAGTTCGAACATAAACTATGTAATGTAAGCTAAAATACTGTAAGGGGGGTTGGACTTCAAACAAAATCAGAATAATGTGATTGGATTCCTTTTGAATTTGGGTTCGGACAAAACTATTTCGTTTTGAATCTTATGGATTATTCCACGCGTGCTCTACACCACTTGTGCTTACCATTTACTTGTTTTCTTTTTCCGTAACAAAAAATATGTTACTTTTATTGATTAGTCTCTCCCCCATCTCTCTCTCACTCACTCACTCACTCTCTCTCTCCCGATGTAACTTTTGAAGTCAGTGTACATAATTATCATACTAGTTTGAAGAATATAAGACATATACATTATCCACAAATCAAGCCTTTGATTTGTATAGCACTTATTGAATAATTCTGTAGTTGTTTCTATCGTATAGGCAAAACTTAATGGCTTACTAGAAAGACATGGAGTTGTAATTTTTTACACCAAAGTCAAAGTTGATTTTAGATTATATCGATTAATATGACAGAACGATTAATCAATTAGTACAGACACTCACCCAAATCAATCCCATAGGATTGTGCATGTGTTTGCAGTGAGATTACATCCAATTTGCTTGTGTAAGATTTATTACTGAATTTATCGCTACTATAGCACGCAATTTTATACTCTCAACTTGCTGCAATTGCTGTACCTTAAATATTACTATAATTTTTCTATGTACATTAAAGAGTTCAACATTAATTAATAATTATTTAATACCCCATGGGGAGGTGTAGCGCTTTTTTAATACATCGACATTCGGAATGCACGAATGAGGAAATATTAATCAGTTTAATGATGAACGTCGATTATTTGCGTATTCCTCAAAGAAGGCTGTTACCAGTTAAACGATGCGAGTGACAACGTAGTTGGCATCTGTTTATAACACATTAAACTGCATGAACCTGATTACTTTATATCTAAAAATACTTTAGAACACATCCTTTTTATCCTCACTGGGATATACGAGGTTTTGTAGAATGTAATTATTGGTTTTGATGTTATATTGACTTATATTGATGTTACTGTTGCGTTTTATTAGCTAAATTAAAGCAATAATTTCACTCATCAGCCATGCTTTATATTGAAAGATTAATTAAAAAACTTAATTAGATATTTAATTAAACCAGTATGATTCATATGAGTTTACTCTTAATTAAGTGGACATATAAAAGAAGAGTTGTAATAGTTACAATACATTTTATGTGCTGAAAACAGTAAAATGGAATGAAAAATATTTTTAATTAAGCTATGGAATCTACTAAAAGCGTTGCTTGCAACAAAGTAAAAATTTGATTAGAATAAAATAAAACCTAGTTTTTATTCCCATCGTATTAAGTTATTACATCCATAAAAAATATTAAACTAAAATTATAATTGTAACCCCCTTAATATTTCTTTGCCTTCTTCTTTTTAAATATTTTTTTCGAAATTCAAAACTAAACCATTTTTAAAACAGAAGAAATATAAGTTAAATCTTTTCATAACTTATGTTAGATAGTTGAAAAAGTATGCTGTATAGCAGCTTTCGGGTATGTATAAACCCTTTTCTTTTTTCTTTCTATTATTTATTTTTTTAATCTTTTAATACCACCTCCACCACCTGACGAAGAATTGTTGTGAGATGATGCATCTCCAACCATGGATTCGGCTGGGCGTAAATTTTGCGTCAATTTCTTTTTTGCACTATATCTGGGACATTTCGTGAATAAAATGAGTTATGTGTTAGAAATTTTGCATGCAACCTTAGCGAACTCTGTCTAAAGTGAAGTTGTAATTTTTTTGGAGTCTTGTATAGGAAAATATGTTTTGAATAAGTTCTTTAATAAACACCATTGTTTATTATGAAAGATATTTGCGTGTTCTAACTAAAATCATATATCGTATAATCAATAACAATTTAAACCATAGAGATTTTTAAGTGTAAATACTCTAAAGAACTGTGGTTGGCGTTTATTTTCCAATATCCCTTAGTATATCAAAGTGGTAGCTGTACGAAGTTCTGTAAAGTTACGTAACGAACATACACCCACACAAGTCAACACAAGTTCAGTAGCTAACTTCAACTAAACGCGGTACGGCTATCTTTAAATATAAGTTTCGTTACCATTCATTCAATTAAAACTTATTTAATGTTGAGGCCGTTTGATTTATGTAACGTAGCGTACTCCTACCTTGTTGGTATAAATATATCCTGCACATTCCTAATGATCTACTCCCCATATCCAGAACTATGATTGAACCTCAGCGTAGCCTGTCGCGCAACATGTAATGTAGCGTACTCCTACCTTGTTGGTATAAATATATGCAGCTTAAACATTCCTAATGATCTACTCCCCATATCCAGAACTGTGATTGAACCTCAGCGTAGCCTGTTGCACAACATGTAATGTAGCGTACTCCTACCTTGTTGGTATAAATATATCCAGCTTAAACATTCCTAATGATCTACTCCCCAGATCCAGAACTACGATTGAACCTCAGCGTAGCCTGTTGATATAATTATATGTTGGAGCAACATGTAATGTAGCGTACTCCTACCTTGTCGGTATAAATATATCCACCTTAACCATTCCTAATGATCTACTCCCCAGATCCAGAAAGGTGATTGAACAATACACCTCTGCAACTATTTCTTATTAGTTACTGATTCTTGTCTCCAAAGTTTACATTATGTCCCACAAATGTGGCTGTTACCGACATCCGCTATGTCCATATTGAGAAATTATATGAGTAGATCATCCAGGTACAGCATAGGTCCAAAGAGTTTTTTATTCCACCAAGAAAGTTATAAAATACCTCTAATTGTAGGTTATTATATATTGTAAAGAAAAACACCCAAATTAAAAACTCATTGTTTAAATCAATACAGCGATTTATTGGGGGTGGGGGGGGGGGGGGGTGCAGAAGGGTTGTTTTTTAAAGGACAATAGAAATGGTGTCGTGTCTATAGGTTCCTTCCAAAGTAAAATTAATAGCAACAATTAAAACCATAATTTTTAATGTACGGTAACAATAATGAAGCTGATCCTGCTACATAATGTTTATAAAATGTTTTTTACGCATAGTAAGTTTATTTAATTATAATATTTAAAACTATTCAAACTTATAAAAACACATTATCATTATTAATTAATACTACATTTTTAATTAACTATTCCTATTAACTTCTTTTCAGGGAAAGCTCAAATGGAAATTAATTAATTTTAGTTTTATTTCTCCTACTCTCCAAATTTTATGATCTCCCGTATTTTCTTGCCTTCACTATTCTTCCCCATTACACAAACACAAATCTCGCAAATCGCTGGTTAAGATTAAAAAGAGCTCACTGGTTTAAAATTATTATGAATGTACTTAGAGATGATCATATAACTGGGGCAAATGCTCACCTTACCATTTATAGCGTAAAGAAACCCAAATATTAATTTTAATACTTAGTTTCAAGTATATTTACAATTCGACTAATTTGATATATCTAAACAATTCTTAATGATTTGGTCACTCTCGAACGCTTAATTTTATTTATGTTCAATGTTTGAATATTAAATTATTTATTTATTTGGTTTGCGAGGACATTTAAAAATCTGTCTCAGCATATTAATTAGGATTGAATTTTTCCAAAATTTCGCAATGAAGTGGAAAGTAAAATTTATTAAAAAAAAGGAGTACATTTAATTTTTTAAGTGCAAAATTTACTGATATTATAACTTTAACATAAGAATATAAACCCTCGTGCAGACATAAGAGTTTTCCAGACCTTGTAAACAATTTAAGTCGGAGGAAGTTTTGATAACTGAAATTTATTTTTGTGCGTATTATAAATTTATAATCTAATATATGTAATTAGTATTTCTAAAGCCGATAGTGATAAACTATCGTTGTTTAGTACAAATGATTTAGGAAATGTTAAATGTGATTTATTTTATATTTACTTAGGGCCTATGAATAACAGAGTTGTGATTTTAAAAGTTTGCTAAACAAGATAAAAGTTTATAGTTAAGTTATAAGTAGGTCTACTTTGATAAATTGTATTCTATTAGTAAATAACGATGACAGAACTGAGACTGATTTTCAAATTCACCTTTCTCCTTTCCTCAGGACTGCTTCAAGAGTGTCATCGGTGAGAGAGATTTAGTGTGGTGCAGATTACGTGGCAGCGCCAGTGTTAATATTGGGAAACTCAAAGCTGATAACGTAGCTGTGATGGGAAGGGTCGATTCAATGCAAATATTGAGTTTGCTCCATTCCACCTATTGCTTAAGTCGTATAAAAATCTGGGACACTGCCACTGACTTCACTATTTGGAATGTAGAGTCCAAGTCCGTCTGGAAGAGATCCAAAGTCGACGATGAAGACGTTTTAAAAACGAATGTTATGTATTGATTCGGAAGTCAGAGGCACTTCGAATCAAATGTTTTGAACAAATTGTTGCAACAAATGATTTGTTTGCACAGGGACTAGAAGTGTAAATAACAGAATTTTCAGAATACCGAAATTAAATAAAGAATCTTTTAGGAAATCCATTCAGTATATAGGACCTAAGCTTTTTAATCAGATTCCAAGCGATATAAAATCATGCAATATCTTGAATTGTTTTTTATAAAATTATGAAAACTTGTCTTTTTGACAACATCTTGATATTGGTGATTTAAACAAATTTTTTGAGATGAATATTCAATTTTTAATTTTTTAAATAGTACACTAAATTTTTAATTTTATTTTATTTTACCACTATTACAACTTTTTTGTTATTTTTTCCTTGTAATTGGTATTAGCCAAACTTATAATTAAATATATCAGATTTATTGTGATTATAGGTTAGTGAATGGCAACTTTGTCTATTGTATTGTATATTTATGTATACTATATGTATGTGTGTATGATATGTGTACTGTTTATCTTAAATGCCTCTGGACGTTTTAGTCAGATGCAGACGTCCATGGAGAGCAGCTTTGTTTGGCTAGAATATTGTTTTTTATTAGGAAAGGACTCTTTTTTATTTTATTTTGTAAATTGTTTTGTTTTTGTTACGCTGACCAGCTACTGGTTTTTGGTCAGTGTATTTCCATAATAATGTAAATTGTTTTGTATTTGTCTTGTAAATGGTTGTAAATAAAGTATTATTATTATTACTTATACTACAATGGTGTTGTCTCGTTACCCAGCAGCCATTCCTCTGATCTCTAGTCCAAAAGTGGCTCTCTATGTCGAATCATGTAATGTGCTTCTCAAGTATCTTCTCGACGCTGATGTTCATGTATCTGTTATTTATTTTTTAATCATAGGCGTATCCTCTTTTAAGCCTTATGCTCGTCCTCATGAGCTAGCTGACCTGTGCCAGGATCTTACAAAACAGAATAATAGGTAGAGTTAATACAGTTACAAGGTCGATGGTTACTGGTATCAAAATGCTGAGGTGACCATTTAGGATTTGTACCTGCGCTATCTCCAACTCAAATTCAAAGACCTCTTGGCATTCGGCACTCTCCCAATCTGTTACGTTCCGTAATATCATATACATCAGCTCTCCAAAACTGCAAATATAACTAGCTTTAAATATAATACAAACGATATTTGCATGTTTAATGCACAAACAGCACAAAATCTACTTGGAAAATCTTCTTTCATATCCTTCATACTTGCCAGTCTACTTCATATTCAATACTTATGTAAAGCTGACTATTATTTACTTTATGTAATACTTACTCGTTTACAGTAATTGGATTTAAAAAAGAAGAGTTGTAAAAGTTGGAATTACAGTATACTTGTTGAAAGCAGTAAAACGGAATAAGACGTAAATTCAATTAAGGTTTTGTAATCTGCTGTAAAAAGCGTCGCCTCTAACAAAAGTAAAAATCAAATTGAAGAAATAATTAAAGCAAATCACCATTGTCGTCATAACAAAACGTTTCATGAAATGAAAATAAGACATAATTAATATGGATTCTGTTTTTAATTTCGATTGGAAGCGTCATTTAGTTCTCGTACTTTATTTTTAAGTTAACAAATATAATAGTACAAAATGTTTGGTGGCAATCAAAAATAGTATAATAACGTAAAATAAATTATGTTGTATTATTTAATAGTTAAATTTAAATGCCATATGTCTTAATGATTTTATCTATAAATATAATACTGTAAATGTTAAAAGCCACTAAGAAATGTTGTTTTTTAATTTTAAGACTAAATGATTAATTATTTAATGAGTATACTTATAGTGGAACACATCTGGTTACGAATTTGAATTATAAACATATACGATTTTAAATCATATTTAGTAGTGCAATCATTGTTATTAGAAGCATTCCATGATATAAGAAAGGTAATTAAATAGAAATGAAATTGAAATAAATAAATAATATGACATAATAATATAAATAAATAATAATATAAACTAATATGACATAGTAATTTAATAATTTTGTGTCCACGAGTTTCCCGACTTTGTATTTATTTATAGTTAATTTACTATAACGAAATAAAAAACATCTATATAAAACATGTGTATTTTAAATGCAAATATTTATTTTCTCACTGGTACAAGACCATTTATTACCATGTATTATTATGTCGTATTTCAGGAATAAAACGAAATTAGTACACAAATTATTAATTCATTATTGAATTATGAATTATTCTTTTCATCACCAGGGAAAACGCTTTTTGACACAACCTATAGTGCGCATTCACTGCGGCAAAAATTTTTTTTTAAGTTCCCTAGGTGCTAAAAATTTTTTTTAACAGATATAAACTTACCAATATGCAGTGGTTAGCCTGGAAATGATGTCCAAAGTGGTCAGAAGTCACTCTTTCCCTTCCAAGATGGCCGCCAAATATTTGGGACCCATGGGTCCCAGCCGCACACCCCGCGAACGGCCAGTTGTGTAAGTGTTATTAGAATCCACTACCAGCCGCACCCCGCGAACGGTCAGTCATGTAAGTCTTTTAGTTATTACACTAAACACTAAAATCAGTTTATTTTCATGTTTTATTTACATGATATTTACATGGGACCCATGGGTCCCAGCCGCACCCCGCGAATGGTCAGTCATGAAAGTCTCTTTGGAAGTCACTACCAGCCGCAACCCGCGAAACAGTCAGTCATGTAAGTTACTAAACACTAAAATTAGTTTATTTACATGATATTTACATGATGTTTTTCGTGATTCAGGCGTGCCACTTATCGAAACAGGCCAATGCACACAAGCCTGGTTCGCCATCACACTGTGCACAGAAATAAATTGTGCGTGTTTCGCGGCCTTCGGTTTTGACACTGTTTGCAGCGTCTCCTGGATACACGTGCTTTGTTGGGCAGCTTGGGGATTTTAGAGATCACGTGCCGGTTTTGGTTTCTCTGGACAGGTCGCAGTAGAAGTCGTTCCTTTGGAGGCAGCAGAGCATGTACAAGGTCAATCCTGAAGTCATACAGAGATTTTTTTGTGGCAGGGTTGGACTTTTTATACAGTCTGAATGCGTTTATGAAACCCATTTGAAGAATGTGGACAAAAACCTTTTTGTACCACCTCAAGGACTTGTGTTCAGCCGGGGTAGTACGCCATCAACTGGTCGTGTCTGTCCACTCCAGACATCTCGGCATTATAGTGGATAATCGCCAAGGGTTTCTGCCTAGGTTGACCATATCTGTTGTGGGAAACTGCCATTTCATTCTCAAACTCAGTAGAAATTATAGAGCACTGTTCGCTTATCTTTCCACTTTGCGACAGCTATCCCCTGGGCATATCTTGCCACAGTTTCTCCTTTTTTCAGGACCGCTGTTTTGACCTCCTCCGGCAAGTATTTGCGGTCTGCTCTCAGGGTGCCTGTGCAGTAGGTGGACTCCCTCAATAAAGTTGCGGCCAGTGGGACACTGTTGTAATAGTTGTCCATGTACAACGAGTGGCCCACCCCCAATCTGTGCCTCATGAGATGCATTACAACTTTGTTGGTGTGGCCAAACACCACTCAGTTCACCACCTTTTCCAGAATAGATCGTGAACCTAATACATAGGCCATCGGGTTCACACAGAGAATAAAACTTAATACCATACTTGTGTTTCTTATTTTTAATATACTGGCGAAAAAGTAATCGTCCCCGCCACAACATCATACTTTCATCAATTGACAACTCTTTTCCGGGATAATAGACAGTACTCATTACGCTGTTGAAGGTTAGAAATCAACAGGTCCACTTTTTCAAGCCTATTGTCATTTTGTTCGTTGACATTGACTTGGGCGTTTTTTGAGAAATGAAGGCATCTCATGATCAAAAGCCATCTATCTCGGCTCATCTGTTCCCTGATTGCCTCAAAATTAAAAAATCTATGCTTGTTCCAGTAATCACTCAATCTGTTTGTGCGGACAGTACCCATATGCAAGAGTACACCAATAAACGTTTTCAACTCGGGTACTGTCAAATCAACCCATTTATTAATTCTAGACTTTGGGGTCAACGTGGGCAGCTCGAAAACTGTCCAAGCGTAGGCGTTAGTGTAGGAACAAATTTTCTCCAACAGCACGTCGTCAAACAAAACGGAAAACCAGTCTATTGGCTCATTGTTTCCAGGTGTAGGGAAATAAGAATTTTATTCTCTTTAGTAAAAGGAATGTTCCTCATACCTATCGTATTCGGGCTCCAATCGAAGTCGTAGTTATACTCGACATCATCGTTGTCACTATCCATGGTCGTCAGGCAGGGGCTCCTGATGTGCCTGTGCGGCGTCAAGGTCACTGTCGTCTGAATAGCCTGTTGCGTCCGAGTCAAGGTCACTGTCACCAGCTGGTATCTCTCGTGAAGTACCAGGTGAATGAGACATAGTTACAAACAAAAACAACACTAATAATAATAATAATCTAAAAACATTCACACGGACGCACACGGACGCACAAGGACGCGCGCGACGCACCACACAATATGGCGATCAAACTCCTGAGCCAACACCAACTGGCCAGGGTCGTTCACTACACGCTGCGATACAGTAACCGGACCGTTCTGAGGCGCTGCCGACCTCAGACTGACATGGCGACGGAATAGACCGAGCGGGACCGAAGGGTCCCGAAAGCAACTCGTGAGAGTTCGGCCTGGGACCCATGGGTCCCAGCCGCAGTGAATGGGTTTATAGTAGTCTTATCATCAGTTTTGTAATGTTATTGTATTTCGAACTAAAAAAATATTATAGTGTAGGGAATGAATTTTGAATTTGTCCAACAACTACAAAAATAATGAAAAAGGTATGAATAAAATTTCTTTAGACTTCCACCACAGATTTAATGTTATTTAATTCACATTCAGTTACTATGCTATCTATCGGCATTAAACATCATTTTAGCAGAAGCAGAATCAAAAAACTAAAAAAAATTAAATGTTAATAGCAGTGAAAAAATGTAAAAGTTGATAATGATTTAGCATTAATAGATACATCGTTCTAATACGTTTTTTAATGTTCTGCTTGCTTTTTTGGACCACTGGTTTGTGCAAATATTAAACAGAATAAATTATTCTATATCTTAGTATCTTAAAGAACTTAGTATCTACTAAGTACTGAACACATTTAATAGTAGTGATGAATATCCTTGGTCACAGACTCGGAGTTTGAATCCCCACTATAATTCAGATTCAAAAGTCGACGTCTTAGGGCGTGTAGAGACCACGGTTCTTCAGTTGAAGTTTTCAGTTGTTTGAATAGTTATAGAAACTACAATATAGTTTTGAAATAATGAATTTCAACTACTAAACGCTTAAAATAGTATTCCATTGTCCAAGTGATCTTTTTACATTCTAGTTACCTGAGGCTGGAGCGAGTACAATATTATGCAGTAGTGGTAAGTTTTATATTATTTATTTTCTCTAGCCTATTTCACGCTTGATTATATTTATTATAGAACCAGATAATTCTAAGGCGCAGATAATAAACATTGAACACAATAAAATGATAGTGTATTGTTAAAGATGTTAAGTTAAACATATGTCTTAGATAATAATGCATAACAAACAAAATCATACCACATGATAAACTGATATTATTATAAAAAAGTCTTGTGTATACGTTTGTACTAAAATATAACCATATTTCGTATTTTAAAATTCGATTCCAATTCTCTTTTGTGTTGTTAGTAAAGAGCCTGTCATGGAAATATGACTGTGACGTAGGATAAAAAGCTGTCCTCAAACTACAGGACAGACAATGTCATGATTTGTAAGTCGTTATTAACGAGAAATATATTATATTTTTACTCTGTGAAACGATTTACGTAAAATGTTGATTTATATAATAATAAATTTTACTGAAATATTATATGAATTATTATTTTCATGCATAACTTGGGATGTCTGAATTATAAGTTGACTTAATGTTATCTTGCGAATGAGAAGGCACACAATACATTGTGTTCCATACTATTTTAAAATTTAAATTAGTATGCGAATTATTCATATATACATATGCAATATACATTGTGAAGCCGAATTAGAACGCATATTGACAATTTAGCCATTTACAAAACTCTGCCCATTTTGGGTTGAATTTGGCATCAATTTTTAATTATGAGATCGACATTTAAACCTGCGAGGTATATAAAGTGAACCACGTTATTTAGTATACCAGTCACTGTTTGCTCTTAATTTCTATAGAACAAACAAATTATTTTCTGACTGTGCTACATATTAAACATAATAAAGCTTGGTATTTGTTTTATTACTTACTTGATAATTATGTATACTATAGAATTCTTGGTTCTATACATAGTTAGAACCAAAGATAAAAGTACTAGTATGGTAAATAAAATCAATTTAAAGATAAAAAGTATGATTGAACTGAATTCTATCATTTTAAAATTCATTTAAATTGCATTAATCTATATAAGTTATAAATCCATATAAAATAAAATAGTAATGTACCTTAAAAATATATCCACTTTTAGACATATTTATGTATTCCTTGTAACCAACTATGTAGTTTGAATTCCAATTACGGTTATAACCAGAGCAGATCATGTTAAAACTTGAGGTCAAAAAATTATTCTACAGCATAATTCTTCCAGAACAGTGAACTGTTCATTTCTAAATCAAACACTTTGTATTTTACAGTTTCGTGCGCTAATTTACGTTGAATTAATTTATTTACAAAAGTCATTTTCACAGAAATCGTAATTTATTTATTTATAATTAAATGTTAAGTTTTTATTCACGTGGAAAAATAGTAAAATTCGCAGTGTAAAATAATTAAAATGTTAAAGTAAGCCCAAAGCCATTGATTATTACATTAATAATCCCTGCTAAACATAAAACCCGAAACCCTTCTGTCAATTGTAAAAATGAACTCAACAAAAAAACATGAAAGGTGTTCAACTAATACCCAGCCTACCGAAATTATTGCGAAGCGAGTTATTTCAAAGCATTCTTGTAGCAGGGTACTTTTTAATTCATAGTAACAAGTACCTTTTGGTGAATAAGCTTGTGTGAAAAACGCAGTGGCAAGTATGGTTTGAGATTAGTTCTCATTCATAATAATTAAAGTCCTAATTATAAATTATTCACAATACTTGTAGTATAGTACTCGAAGGTACAATAATTAATTGGAATGAGATGATCGTATAATGCTGTTGTAGAAAGAATAAATTTACCAAACTACTTACAAAGTCTTGTTGATGTACTATATTATGTACAATGGAAGAATACTACCATTATTTTCAGACCAGCCCGGTTGGATTCTAATTGTCTGTGTCACTACTTCCTGGAGTACAATCACAATTCTCATTAGTGCCCTAGAATAATGCGAATGGAGTTCCCTTTGTTCCATTTTTTTGTTAACAAGACCTCGGTTTGGAGTTTTTCACAATGGCAGACTAACATCATACATAACATAACATAACTTCAATAAGTGAAACTACACAATAACTGATTTATCAGAAAAGACGTCCGAGGGGGTCTTAATTTAAGATAAATTTAAGGTTTATACCTATATGTGCTAAAATATTGTATTTGCTGCAGTGACTAATTCTTTTGGTGGCTAGTGATGTATGTTTTACACGAAGGAAAAACTTTCGCTTCGAGTCACGGAACGTCACGAATCACCCATGTTCGCTCTGTAGCCGCTAGGGGCGGGACTATCGCGGCTATTTTGATGTCATTGCCTTTCTCCGTTCAGTGACTATCCAGGATTACTAATGAGAGGTTGTTGTCACTCCTTGTTAAAGTGACTACTTCTGTTGGTGGCTATGGATGTACGTTTTGCATGGGGACAAATTTTAGTTTCACGTCAATGGACGTCACACATGTTTATGTTTTCCACATGCTTTCAAGTAGAATAACAGCTTTACTGACACGAAATGAAACCGTTGTATAAACATCTGTTCCGAAGTAACTAAAGTTTATGTAAATTAAAAATCTGTTATATGAGATTAGAAAGAAAGTATAAACCACATTACCATACAAAATTATATGTGATACGGAAAAACTAAATAGTCCTCTGATCTAGTAGTGTTTTACAATTATTTTTTCTAACTGTTCAATCAGTTTATCATATTATCAAAAAAGTTTGTCCAAAATATCACATCGTCTGGATCTATCCCTGCTTCTGCAGGCTTTTATTGGTTATGGAATTTTTCAGTTCAAGTTACTTCAGCTCCAATTTAAATCTGTGAAATTAGCAAAATCAATCCATACTCTGCTATTACTAAAAATGTTGACTTTAAGACATTTAAACACTCTCAACGCCAAAAAAATCATTATAAAGAGACTAAAAATACAAGGCGAAATACTGATTTGAATAAATCTACGAACTATTAATTAATTTATTTATTAATAAATCAAATATAATATTGATTAACTTACTGCATAATTGAATAGAATTATTTAAAGCTATTCTTATTCTTAATAGAAATTTCAGCACGCTTAATATAATTCCTATTCCAGTTCACTATTAGTTTCATCCAGACGGGATTTTATAAAAGGATTAAAATAAAACTGACTAGATCTTATCTAGCTAACAAAGCCTCAGTGTAATTTAATCCTAGAAGAAAATTTTCTCTATGTTGATTATAATTATACCTTTACTCAATTACATTATTACTTTGTGCCTTACCTTACACTGACTTAAAAAATAAATTGAGTAAAACGAGATTGTAATAAAAGTTTTGCTGTAGAAACGTCAAAACCATTAATTGACTTTTTAAAATATAAACTTACTTTAACAACGTCTAACGAAACAAATAGAAGTATACGTGATATGGAACAAGGATGGATGCTAGATTTATAAGGCATTTAGCAAGATTTGATTCCATAATCTGTATTTCTTAATACAGTATCATAAACCCATAATTTAATTTTCAGAATGCAATGACAGCTAAAATGATTTAGTTATTTCGGAAATACAAGATTGTAGTGAGAATGATACTAACAAAATTATAAAAACTAATACAAACCATAATAATGAAACTTTATAATTATTTATTATTTTTATACGTAAAGTCAGTGATTATTGTAATATATGAAATATCACAAATTGCAAAGTTGTATCACAAGTGTCGTGGTTGATATTTTCTTTACTTGGCTGGTAATATTACTTTTAAAATTTTACTTGTTGACATGATCTTACATGTTCCACAACGCATTTTTTAGGAATTTTTACGACCAAAGGGGTCTGATTTCTTATTTACCGTTTTTTATAAGATCATTACATACCAACATCTATTTAATACTGTTTGGATTTTAAATAAAACTGTTGGAGAGTTTAAAAACTAGTCTTTAGTTTCCTGGGAATTTTTAAGTAGATTAAATGCTATTCTCATGATTGAGTTAATTTTGTGAAGGCCAGGATAAAATTAGATTTCGTATGTCGGATGTTTAAATAAAAAATCAGTCAAAGCATATGCGAGCACTATTACTTTAAAAATAAACTTGCGCAAACCACGAGCAACAAACACCTGATACCTCTCAACTGTGACATGTTTGGCGCTCCTGGCTTATGCAAGGTTATCTTTAAAGTGATGGTCTTGCTCGCGTATACTTTGACGGATTTATATATATATACATAGTTGTCAAGAATGAGGTTAAAAGACAACTGAGTCTTTTTTAATGTATATGGGCAAAACGCTTATAATCCGTAAATACTTATGTATAATAAGCAATTTAATAAACCATTTTTGAAAGGAAGAAGATAGCTTCAAAGTTATTATATGCTCTTTTTAAGAGTCTAACAAACTACTGTTAAAAATTTCAAGACATTCCGATGCAAATAGTTGTTAGTTTAATTACCTTATTCCCACAATGTAGTTTAAATTTCAATATTTTTATGGAGCTCAAGTTATAATTTTAATTCTTTAAAACCGTTTTTAATTGCTACAAGCACACCCTTAAACCTCATATTTTTCATTCCAAGTAACAAAATACCAGATATGTATATTTTTTATGTTTGGTCGTTTTTGTTAATTAACGAACTTTGTAAGTGTCCGAGACATTGAATTGTATCACGTGACAAAGCTAAACAACCCTTCGATGGCTGAGGGAGGGTTGTTGCGTACATTCATAATACATTGTCTGAAAGTGACCGCACTGATTGAGAGTCAAATATTCATTCTCATCTAACAGAAATGTCTGTGCTTCTCTGCAGTACCGTCAGACAAAAGCTCTCAAATGTATTCATGAACCAGACAAGGTTGAATACGTAATTATACTTTGACCCATTTACTATCGGATCGTTCTGCACTTAGAGTTTATTGCTCGAACCGCATTTGTTCAACGTTTCTATTCAGTAGATTGCATTTACAAACGTAATTTATGTGTTATTAAATTTGTATAAATAAAATCATCTATATATAAATAAATAAATTGATAAATAATGTTCATTGATATACACAAACATATAACACAAATCAACTATTTCTATATAATATCTTCCTTTTATAACATGTCTGATATAAATGAATAACTTATTTATTTGTAATATGATAATGTTAAGTAAATTTAATAAGTAAATGTTGAAAGTGTACTTTTCTAAAACTCTTGTTCCTAATCGTGCCATAAAATCAATAATAACTTTGTTACTATCTGTTGAGAGGGAAAGCTTGATGATTTACTAAGATTTTGTTTTGTCCGGTTTCCTATTTGTGTTACGTATAAAATGTGAAATACGTAATCACATATTTATGTTGTTCTTCACTGATCTAAACGGCAGTATGAGTTTCATGTTCGAGAGTTTAATGATCGAGTGGATTGTTTTGAGAAAATGTATAAAATGTAAGAATTAAATTGAGTACATTTTGTTTACTATCTTTCAATGGTGCTGAATTAATTAAATTACGCCAAATAAGATGGATTTTACTTTATTTTGGATGGACATTTTAAATTGGTCTTTTACTATGTTCACTCTTGGACACAACGCATACAAGTAGTGATTCAGTTGTGTTGACAGTACGATATTGATGAAAATGATCACTCATTAGAAATTTTATATATATAACAACTTTAGCAAAAAAGTAAGTTAAAAATAGAATTTTATCTAGGCAGCCAAACGTATATACAGATGGAGAACACCACAAACCCACCCATGTTAAAATATTGAGGAAAAGGACTGGTAGATAGGTCTTTACTACTTAAGAGTGGAATGAGCAAAGTTACTCAGAGTTCAAGAGTTTAGGCTCAAATGTGAGCAAGAACACATCCTCTGCCCACTTTGACTTGAAGATATTAGAGCAGAGGTTGCCTCCCCAATTTCCAAGATGGTATAATAATTGAGCCTTTGCCATTTATCTCCTATGATGCATAATATGGAATTGCTTCAGGAGCGCTCTATACATTTGCATCCTATCTGAATATACCGTCGATCAAAAATGTGTAAAGAAACCCGTTTTAATTCTTCTTACGTCTTAATGACTTTTATTAAAAAAGAAGTAATAACAATTAATTCATCATAAGAAGATAGTTTTTTAATCCCTCCAGGAACAATTAAAATGGAGATTGCTGTTAAAGTAATAAAGAAAGGTTCTCAGTTAAGTAATCCAATTAGATCCAAAGAGGTCCGTCCGCATTTCCATCAAAATGGAAGTAAAATTACTTATATTTGCAAAAATTTATTGTGTCTTTAATATTTTTGTAATTAATTAATTAGATTATTAAAATATATGTATTTGATTTTTTTTTTTTTTAATAGACCATTCATGTTTTAAGATGAAATGAAAGTTTATTTCCTTAATATTCCAAATAAATCAATCAAAAAAGTTATATCACTGATTTCATTGTATATTAATCCATTTGAAGTAAATACGTTAGATGCGATTTTTAGCCTTTACTACCTGATTAAAAATATTAAAACTCTGACTGATAATCAGCATATTTTAACTTGTTAATTAACCTTATTATGCTATAGTAAATAGTATTCCTTTAGGTTGAATACTTTGACGATGTTAAATTTTATTGAACACGGTAAAGTAGAAAACTCTAAAATAATACTCATAATTAATGCTGAACTTGTTCAGGTACTAACTCTTACTGTGTGGTATCAGTATGATTCTTATAGTACTCATTAAACCCATATTATTATTTTTTGTATAAATAAAACACTATACACGCGTCTTGTCACAACAGTTTTATTATATTAGACGAGAGGAAGTACCTGTGCGATTGTACAGCAGTAGGCTAGAACAGGCGACCTTTCTGTTATACCAATTGACACACTAACCGATGAGCTAGTTAGCAAGTGGTTATTAAGCTTAGTGGTTAGCTTTATTTAGGTTTTCGTAGTGTTTCCTGTAGCTTCCTTATTCAAACAAATTTCTTCAAAACAAATGTTTTAAAATAAAGAAAACTTTTAAACACTTCCTTAAATATAGAATAAGTTTTACCTGTATTGAGGAAATTGTTTAATTAAAAATATGTTTTTGTATAGTATCGAAAACATTTAAAAGACGGTTAGTAATTTGTAATAGGGTGCTGAAGAACTAAATCCAACACGTTAACTGCGAAACTCATAACAAATAAAAGTGCAGATAGAAAAGCCAAAATTAAATCTTCTTGTTTGCGGAATAGCTGAGTAGAATATTATCAGCATACTGTAAAATTCTTCATTTTAGTAGTGATGGTTCTGTCATTGGAGTGGAACATTCATAACTCTTCTTTATTCAAATAGATGCGGGGTTTGTAATTTGGACAACTTGATATCTGTGAATTGGCAACTGAGATCAACGAAACTAAGCCAAAAGAGAGGTACGCCTTGATTCTCAAGCTCAAAACCGATATTGTGTGGTCTATATTGAGAAAATAATATTTTATATACCAAAAAGGAACAAATATTTTGTTCAAAGCTTTGTCCACCTCTTGATGAAGATTGTAAGTATACAGAATATGTTGCGTTCTACTCCAAGTAATTTCCCAACAAAGACAACACTTTATAGATATTTATAAAAGTTGTCAAGTTTTAAACAGACGGACGGACGTAGTGAGTCCACACATGAATGTTTCATTGTTACCCAGACTTTATTTTGTCGAGTATTTACTGCCAAAATATTTACTTGTTGTGTATCAAATTCTGTTCATTTATATAAAGATAAGTCTCTATATTAGTCCTGTTATTTAGAAAACAATCAAGATTTATTAAATTGAATTATAAAATAAGATTTTTATAACATTACAAGTGTAGCTTACGCCTCCAATTACACTACACAATGTTACTTATATTTTACATACAAAATTTAAAAAAATAATTATTAATGAAAATAAGAAAAACTTTCTCAAAATAATTTATTTTTTTAACCGCCAAATGCACATATCGACAAGTATAAAACAATCATTTCGACTATAATGTTCATTTATTTTGGAAATGACCTATACTAAAGCAATGTGTGTATTCTATACTTATAAAAGCTACCGTGTAAACACATTACAACGTATAAACATAATTTACCAAGTAATATGGGAATGTCTTATATTAGGAAATACATATTTCTGGTGTCTTTCAAATCTTGGTGTCTTTCTGGTGGAACGAGAAGAAACATACTTTCTCTTTAATGCTTTCTTCACATTAGTTGATGCCTTATCATTGCATCTAAAATTATAATTAGTGTCATATAGCACGTTTTAGAGAGAATTTAAAGAAATGTTTTGGTATTAATCAAAATAGGGAACCTCCCACGAAGCAATATTTATTTCCAGATTAATATTTCCCTTAGAGCTACTTCCCCTCCAACTTGATCTGAGGCGTAATTGCCAGGCACCCTTAGAGATTTCATGACGTCATTAAACAAGAGGTGTAAATTTAGAAACATGTTTATAGTAAAGAAATCATACAAGAATATTGTATTAAATAAATTTGAAAACACTTTGAATCTAACAAAGAAATATGCATATTGAGTTTGTAAATTATATTAGTTTAAATAGTTTTAAATATTTTCGAGTCCACTTAGCAAACATACTCAATCTAATATTGAAATTATACGACTAATTTAAATATCATAGAAGTTTCAATAAATAATTTTGATATTAGTCAATTAGAAATTAATTCATGAAAATATAGTTAGGTTGTCTAATGTTTTGAGTACGTTTATTTCGGAAATCGAGCAGGATATCCTTTGAGTGACTACTAGTAACAAATATAGTTTATAATTTTAAAATTTTAGTAAAAAGAAGTATATCGCCTCTATAATCATAATTGTACTTTAGTGTTGATTAACCCTGCCCAATATCATACTGTGACAAGGGTCGGAGCGAACAAAGACGGTGGCTTTATTTCAGGAATATTAAACTTTAATCCGTTATCCGATAAATCTGTTCTGTAGCGATGGGACAGAAAGCTATTACCATGCTGTGCCAAGGGTCGGGGTGCACAAAGGAAGGTGGCTTAGTCTCGGAAATATTAAACTTAAATCCTGTATCAGATTACAGCTGTTATGTCGCAATGGGACAAAGCTATTGTCATGCTGTGACAAGGGTCGGAGCGAACAAAGACGGTGGCTTTATTTCAGGAATATTAAACTTTAATCCTGTATCAGATTACAGCTGTTATGTCACAATGGGACAAAGAGCTATTGTCATGCTGTGCCAAGGGTCGAGGTGAAGAAATGATGTTAGGTTTGTCTTGAGAATATTAAACTTTAATCCTGTATTAAATCAATCTGTTATGTATCGATGGGAGAGAAAACTCTTATCATGCATGGACAAGGGTCGGGGTGAAAAAAGTGGTTTCTTTATCTCAGAAATATTAAAATTTAATCCTATATCAAACTATAGCTGTTCTGTAGCGATGGGACAGAAAACAAAGAGCAACTAACATTTGCCATCCAAAGTAGAGGTTAAATTAAGAAACGATATTTTCAAAACTATTGAATAAAAATGTTTTACTTCCAAAAACCAAAAGATTAAGGGTACACTGTAATACAAACTACCTATTTGAGGTTAATCCCTCCACTTGACTTTCTTTTTTATCTAGACATAAGATTTCTATATTGTTTTAATATATTTTTCTATTCATAATCTAGTTGAATATTCAAACGTAAAATATATAATATATAAGTATTATTTGTATCTAATTGGTATTTAAAAACATGGAATTACATAATGGAGTATTCAACAAAGAGGGTATTAAGCAAATGTATACATCGACCAACTTTTAGATTAATTTAATGCAATTCGTCCTTACAATTAACAATTGTTAATTTAACGACAAAAATTATCTACATATTTCGGGTACAGCCATGGGCACCAGGATGGCTCCCTCATATTCTAACCTATTCATGGGTGAATTCGAAAAAAAATGTCTAGCCTCACAAAATCTTCAACCATTGAAATAGGTAAGTTTCGTCGATGATATATTTTTCATATGGCATCATGGAATGGAATCTTTGCAAGAATTTTTGAAAAATCTTCAAGAGTTCTCTCCTTTGAAGTTTACATGGAACTATTCTGATGTTATGATAACTTTTTTAGATTAAGACATTTTCTTAGAATCAGGGTACATAAAAACGAAATTGCATGTTAAACAACAAACACAATGAACTATCTACATTTTTTAAGTTGCCATCTAATATATGTAAAAAAGTCTATTCCAAAAAGTTTATCTATACGAGCCAAGAAGCTATGCAGCAATGGTATAGACTTTTTAAATTACATTAAAAAATTAAGCAACACTTTTAAACATTTAAGTTACCCAGACAAATTAAAAAAAATCAAATAAACAAACCAAAACGTCCAGCAAGCTTCAATTATAAAACACAACCAAAGTTTATTACAGTTTTTTCCCTGGAATACACAAAATTAACAGTATTATGAAAAATGCCCATAATGACTTACTTTCCTCTCCAGATACCCAAAATGTTATGACTAAAGCACCTAGAGTAATATTTCGAAAACCTCCCAATTTTCCGACCTAAACTACCTAAATTACACCAACCCGTGACTAATGGATGTGAACCGTGCAACAAACCACGTTACGGTTCTTGCAAAATTATTAAAAACTCTAGGGAATTCAAAAGTAGCGTAACAGGTTTAACATATCCCATCATTAGGAAAGTGAACTGTGACTCTAAGAATGTAATTTACCAAAATAATTGTAAATTTTGTAACAAACAGTACATTGGACAAACATGTAACCACCTTAGAGTCAGAATAACAGGGCACAGATTTGATATTTTTCCATCTATATCAAATCTGACATGAAGCCAATGGCCAAACATGCTGCTGAGCACAAAAAAAGACAAAATTGAAGAACGTTATGACCTTAAAGGAATTAATAAGGTCTTCCCTTGTCCTGAAGAAAATTTAAACACATTAAAATTAAAAAATCTTGCAAGCACATCAATTACTTTTAAAATCAAAATACCTAAATGGTTTAAATTTAACTTTTCCAAATTTCCATCTGTGCCATTAATGATATAACAGCTGAGTTTTTGAATTTTTTAAATGCGTATTTACATTTTTGGTTATTTTCTTTGGATTTGTTGTGTTTTCTTGTTTTCTTTATATTTATATTATGCTTCCTGAAGATGTGTGTATTAAATCCCACAAAATATATAGAAGCTTTATAATCTTTGTTTTCCATTTAAATAAGCATATGCACACACACACACACACACACACACACACACACACACACACACACACACACACACACACACACACACACACACACACACACACACACACAATACTATATATATACTACTTAGCATATGACTTGTAAAATATCCTGCTGTAACATTACAACAGAATAATTTATACTGGTATGTAGTTATGTATGTTATTTGTTAGTACTATTTAGTCTCCTGGAAACAAGACCTAATTTAAACATTCTGTGAATATTCTTCTTTACTATTTAACATTATCACCATGGTGGGAAATTATATTTATAGATAAATCGCACCAGTTGAGAACTAATAGATTGTACCAATTAATGTCCTCAAATATTTAATTTTTGATGTAAAACACGTTTAAAATATTCTACAGGATCAGGATTTGGGTCTCAGGATATAATACATCGCAATGGAATACTGTTGATTATTTCATCCTTGTTATTGTCCTGATATCGGCTCCTTGTTTCAAGTACAATTCGTTGCTTTAACTATTTTACAGTTTCATTCGTGCTACATTAATTGTCATTCAAATATATGGAATACGAGATTCTTAAAACGGATCAATGATATATTGCTTTTTAAAATTAGAATTCCAAATTCCCACTGATACGTCATTAAGTAATTGCAATGGTATTGGAAGTAATAAAATTAAAGCAGTTTATGTCAACTATAATCAGTTTTTTTTATTTAGAAGGCATGATATTTTGCCAAACAAACCTAAAAATGGGGTTAGGTTTTGTTAATAACTTACTGGATGTCATTGGAGATTGTGGCCAGAAACTTGAAATGCCAGTTTTTTGTTCTGTGAAATTACACCAAACCGACTTCTTAGGAAACACGTATATGCACTAAAAATGCCATAGTACTTATTTGAATGTTTCTGGAAATTCCAATAGTTCTTCCTGAATTGTAAGTCATTTAGGTTATTTCTTCTGAATTGTACATACATATTCGTTTAGAAGCACAATGTTGGGAGCTAAATAACATTTCCTAATCACTATAATGTGTGGATAAGCTCAACAGTTATTAACTAATTACCATTTTGTTAATGCATTACAAGATAACAAAATAAGATATGTGTATTTTATTATCTTTCCTATTACAGAATTTGCTTTTCCCTTATGAAAGTTTAATTTATAGTAGTAAATAGAAAAAAAGTTTGTTATTTATTAATAAAGCATACAAAGTTTGTAGTTTGTTTTATGGTACAGCGACACCAGACAAAGATGGTTGTTTAACTTACCAAGAGGTGACTTTAACAAACCGATGGTGATCATTCAACGAGTTGTTGAGTTCAAATGCTGTTATCCATTATGGCGGCACAAGTTAAAACCAAATTTAGGGTCCCATACACTTTCTGTATTCCTTCAGTAGTTCAATTCCTATAAGCTATCTTTATTTATGGGATACAAGGACTACATAAAAATACAAGAAAATACAGTATTTACTCTTGTAACTTAGCTAAACGTACCCAATACAAGTTAGGGCTACGTAAGATATCGTATCGCCTAACAGGCTTCACGTAAATTTGCATTAAAATTTCAAGTCTGTATCTCAATTTGTTAACGAAATACCATTTGGAAAGCCGACAGACATACCACAAATATATAAAAATGAAAAATGAAATGAAAATATTTCATTTCACAAATATACAGACGGACTTAATAAGAATTTTACGGTACCCAGGAGTGCTTCCAAAATATGCATCATTTCAACTATATAATTTGTTTTTGACTTCAGATATTCTATGGAACGTTTAATATTCTCTAACACCCATCCAAATCGCATGGAGAGATATGAACAATTGCCGAGTACTTCATGGAAATCTTAAGTTTATAGGTCAATCAATTTTCTAGATACCGTACAAACGAACGAATGTTAGAGAAATTTGGATACCTCCTTGATAAGTAGCATCGATATCCTCAAGCAAGGGGTCAAACTATAAAAATGACTTCTTAAGATTTCCATAAGTTTATTATAAATTATTTTTCAGTTAAATTAGTTAAAAAATAATAAATTTTAGTAACAATAATCCACAAATAGTCCGTATAAATTGTATTGATAAACGTCCGGAATAAACATGTATACCAATACATACCAATGTTATATAGTACCCACCGAAACATCTTCTTTCGACACAATATTATGTTGAGGTCTTGAGATAAGCGGTGGTAAAAGGTTACAATTTTAGTTCCCTCTGTACAATAAAAGAAACTGTAAAATGAATTAATCCCACAAATGCTACCTAATAACAGCCGCTTTTAATTAAAATCACCTGAAATACAACATAATTGAAGAATCAAATAACTGGGTTAATTAACGGTTACTGTACAGTTAATTACATATCGTTGACTAATTGATTTGTAAGTTAAGATTCAGCTATGTGTAAAATCACTCTACATTCTGGCCAAACGTGGTACACGTCAATATGAGTAACTGTAATAACTACGCAATAAACCGCAATGATGATTTTATATGAATCACTTTTTAATTATTTTTTTACCTGTGCTACGTCAGACTCTGCAGTTTGATGCTCGATAAACTACTGAACATAAAATGAAACACAACGAAAGATGATACTCTTAAAAATATATATTTGTAACCAATTTTTAATGGAGTTATCGCAGCTTTTTCCTACATTAGGTTTTTAGGTTTTGCATTATTTTACAATAATATTGTGTACTATTAGAATTTATTCCGACTCATATTGCCTGAAATCTAATGATACGTAAAGCGTAAAAACCTACATTGCTGGGAATCAATTAAATCTATGTGAATACTAAAATTGATAATAAATAATTTTAATAACTAGAAACTTATTTTCAATTATTTTTAAATCCAATACTGTCAACTAATTATGAGTAAATAGGAAAAAAAACGTTCAAATTTACTACTAATTTGCTATTCCCTATTTTTTAAAAATGAACGTAGTTAATTTAGGCAATAATCATTCTAGAGAAAGAAAACAACACCTGTTTTACTGTTTCCATACAATAATTAATGTATTGAAGTTTGAGCATCTCCTGGCAAGTGCTCCCGTCCTTTGACAGATTAAACAGACGTGTAATGATATTATACGAATTCCACATGGAAAGCACCGAAGCACAAGCACCAAGTAATCTTACTAAGGGCATGATAAACGGACGTGTAATAACTTTATTCCAATATGATGGTAAACGTAACATAATCGTAACCTGGAACTGATTTTTACTTTATATAAATTTTTACTCTCCAACGTACAAAACAAACCAAGTTTAAGACAAATTAATTTTGTTTCAACTGATTTGTACATAAACCAATAAAATATTAACATGTTTTACACCCAGGTGATGGATTTCACTGTTTCAACAATTGCTTAACTTGAACTACTTGATCTTACCAAGTTTTTTTGTAATTGTGAAAGGAACTGCGATTTAATTTAATTTTAAAATTAATTCTACCCTAGGGAAAATTAACGATTTGGTTCCAAAAATTCTCTTTCATTTGTGACACGCGTGCTACTTAAGCTATTTTTAAAATGATTTAGTAATATGGCTAGACATGTTACAATATTCAATATTACTTATTTTTACACGTGCCGAGGGGAGGGGCTTTAATCCAAAAATATAGTAAAAAGTGAGCAATTTAAGTTTTTTTAAACGCGTTTTGCTTTTAATTCCAATATTTCCGAATCGGTACCATTCTCCGATTCCCTTCATTGAAAATACTGTTTACAATCAGGGTCGCTTACATCACCTAAATTTGGTCTGAATGAAACATTTCTTGACAGATTTGAACAAATTGTTATATTTATAACATATGTTTCAGAATACTATATTCTGCAAAGCAAGTTGGAAAGGTAACAATACATATTCAATTTGAACAGAGCATGATTTGTCAAAGTCAGGTTTGTGTAATGTATCCTAGCCAGATAACGTCTGATTAAGGATAAACCTTGGAGGTATCATTGTTTTTCAACGGAGTTGTACATATTATTCTTGTCAAACTGAATAGGTAACTATCTTAATCACACGTGCCATTAGTTACCCAAACTTTATGCATTAATCAACGAATGACGTTCTTTAATATCAATATAACAATAGAAAAGTAATTTTTGAGAAAGTTATCAAGTTTTTTTAAATACGCAGTTTTATAACTTTCTTAAAAAAAGATAACTAATAGAAAAAACTGTTCTTCTAATCGCATTTTATCACGCCTAATATTTTTTTATTTAAATTAGTACTGAAAAAGGTATGTCATATTCATCACACGTCACTAATTTTGTAAACAGTCTAAAAAATCCTTTATTACAAGCGGACGTTAAATAAAAAAATGTAAAACTGCAGATTCATTCCTTCCCAAATTCCTTGTTCCACACCCCAATATTTTTTATAAACACTGAGTGCCAGTCACCATTTATAATTTGGCTTTTACCGAAAATTTAGTTTTTTCTCCTTCAGCATTTAAAAGTTTGGATAAATTGACGCCAATGATGATATAAATGTTGTTCTTAAATCGCAATTGTTATCTCATAATCTGAGCATACAACATTTATAGTAAAATATATTGTATCTTAACCAAGAAGATCGAACATACTCGTATGGTTTATAGCAGTTCTACTCATGTTTAGCTTTTGATTATATGGTTTCTCAACATCGAAGAAACATTTTCTGCCATGCAAACCTTGCTTACTTGTGTTATCTCTGAATTTTTGTTAAATGGAAGTTGCAACCATTACTCTAAACATTAGTTTATTCACTTTTTACAGTAACATAGAGTACTTATTCAATTATTTTTAACAGCAAGATTTGCTACTGTATCATTATAGTATAGTCATACATTTATAAAATGTTACAGCTTAGAATAATAATGCAACTGAATATTAAGCTTGAAATTATAATAATTGCCAAACAATAAAAGACAGGAAAAAAATTAACTTACAAATATACATTATTCTGTATTTTATTTTGTAATTTGATATACATTTACATTTCTTTTATGTAATCAACAAAAGTTTTCATTCAGAATGCTCAATTTGTACTACTTGTTACATAAATCAGTGATTTCAATTGTAAAAAACTTTCAAAGAAGACATTAATAAGCTTCTTGTTGATTTAAGAAGAGACATTTGACAATTTCCCTTTTTTGAATATCTTACTTTACGAACATATTGAATTGTAAGTAAGTGACTCTTGCTCAAAATACATTTCTCTTATACTTTAATCAAGGATTAAATATATTTATAAATTTTTAAGATTTGAGAAATAAAAATAAACTTTATATAATATTTTAAAATAAGTAAATTATTTAATTTCTGTTACATATGTTTGATTGGAAACGTGTGGGATAATATTGATGTTTAGTTTGTGCTAATATCTTTTGGGTTGTAGTAAAACTAATTAGACAACAAATTTGGATCCTATATTTCACTTTTAAATCCATGAAAATTGAGATCTTAATTTCCAAACAAAATTAAATAAAACGAAGAAACGATTCATAAATAAATTTTACATTACCAACCATTAAATGGCATTTTATGACATTTTACATATTAGGTTATGTAACTGATGGATGTTTTATTTTAGTAATAAACTTGAAATGGCGTATTTAAAGACTTTTAGACGCATCTACGCTAGGTTCTTTCAATACGTCTGGAATCTCTGCGGTTAAAGCATTAACTATACAAACAGTTCAATTAAAACCCAGCTAGAGATCTATTGACTATTTAATTTCTCTAACCATACAATAAGCTGCGTCAGTTATAATTGGAAGAGCTTTACCGAAGCCCACTTGGGGGATGGAAAAGTATAATTTTTATTCAATGAGAATATAGCGTGAATGATGCTACATGTTTAAATGATGAGGTGGTACATATCAGATGACCAATGTTGTACTACTCGTCGCATCTGAGTAGATTTAGTGACGTGGAACATCACACTGTCATTACGGTTTCCTTTTGTTACAAGAGTTTTCAATGGGGCTGGATAGCAGTAAAGTACTCTCTAGTTACAATACCTGTAATCACGCAGAATACATGCAATTACTAACCAACTACAGAATTGACTATATTGGGTAAGCAATTATTAACAGGTGCTCGTAGTGGTTTCATTAATGTGAGCTGCCAGCTTAACGACGGCAATTATTTTTAAATAGATGCAAGTTGTTATATAGTTATTATATGTTGTAGGAATTATAATATTTATATTAGTATTTTTCATGAAATGTAAATTATAACTTATTAACCGTATCCAAAATTAAACACTTATACTGAAAAACTAATAGAGAAAATCTATATGTCTTTTACATATACCGTAGCTATGTTGGCATGGGGTTCACCTTCCTCTCTCTTTTTCGTTTTCTTTGAACACGAAGCCTAAAATTGAATCTAGTCCATTAAGGACCTTCCGGAGTGACAGGATATTCTGAATGAGTAAGATTTAGGGTAAGGGCCGCCTCCCGTTGGGATCAATGTGGAAGAATTTAGGACACTAATTTCATATCATGTCCCTTCGGATGAAGGGGAAGCTAGCTCTTCAGACAAAGCAGGTAGGGGGTGACAATTCTTTGTGTCTAGGCTAGTAAGAACCGTTGACTCATAGAGAATGAACCCCATCAACTCCAACAGTAATCTCCCGCAGTAGACTAGACCCATTTAATTAATTACCTTTTTGTTACCTTGCACCCCAGAATCTTGAAATTTGTGGTTAGTGATGTGCCTCTCCTGGAAATTAGTAACGAAATCGGTTTTTGCTGTACCCAGTGTGGTTTCAACTGGAAGGCATAAACCAGCCAGTTACCTTCCTTAAATATACCGCTGAAACCTGTCGCTGTCAAAGACTTGACTCCTGGAATCTTGAGAAATGTTCCTCTAAAGAGAACCTAAAACATGTCAGTGGTGAGTAAGCTTAAAAAGAATTTCAGACATCGTTTCCACATTAGAAATACATACAGTGTAATCTAGGTGAGTAGATGTTCTCGTTGTCTCATAAGGTGCACAATTGAGTGCACTACGATATGACAGACACGATGACGGTGGAGCAATGCAAAACGCTTGGAATTTTCTAATTTTCCCCAGAGAAATAATATAAAGAGACCTATATAATTAGGTAATGAGGTTGGATCCAAAACAGTATAGTTTTTTAAATTGTATAGATACTGTTATTGTAAATTAAAAACGAATATCCACATCAATAATAATAACACATTTAAATACTTACATTATGACAGTTGCTATCCATATGTAAAGATACTACGTGAGACAATAAAGGTCTTGCTTCCCAATCCATGTTCTCTATATCATAATTTGTCCTTGGTCCAGTCTAGGAATTATTGTACCTATAATCATATATCTAATCAGTATCATATCTATTTCATCAGTGAGAAATAGATGCGATGACAACTTTGCGAGTTTATGTCACAAAAACTGAATTTAGTGTCTCGTGTGTTGATTTGTGACCCAGAATATATAAATTGGATTACTTAGGGTGTTAAAATAAGAAGGATTGTTACTTTTTTATGCTTTCACTCTATAAGTGATCATAAATTGAAAATAACGATTATAATAATTAAACATATGGTAGTGCTTTCATAATACAATGTTTATAAATAACAGTTGATAACATTTAACTGGCTCTTTGAATTCAAATTACATAAATTAGGCAAGCAAGATGGGATTTGCTGCTGTAAAGACCAGTGGAGCGTAACCCGGAAGCATTTACGAAATAAGAATAGGCTATGTTCATACCAGAGATCCAAAAATCCGTTTACTAGTTTATACGTGAAAGCTAAACAAATAAACAAAGGTAATTTCACATTTATAATATTATTTGGTTGTTCAAAACTATCAATAATTGATTTATTTTCCAATTTACTCTAACCATTGTGTCATTAGCCTGAGTTTCATCTCTGAAATTGAATAAATGGATATTTTGATTTTGCGCAAAAAAGCAAGCCGCATCTGTTACGGTACAGGAAGCAGTTCCCTCCCTGGAGACAATGCAAACGGTCGGTGCGGAGGGGGCGACCTAGGCCGGCTCGCTCCGTACTGCATGAGCCTAGTTCTCAAGGGAAAAACAGGAAGTCCTTAGTTGCTGGTTCCAAATTAGTTCGATGGCTTATCCACTGCGGTAACAAGCTTGAAATAATTGGGTCAGATGTTATCAATAAATTGTGAATTGAATCCTTGTTAGTAGACATGCGAGTGCATCTCCTAGTATTTTGTAGCCGAAGACACTCGTGAAATGTTTATTTCTAGATTCCCTACGCCTCTTGTGACAAAAACCTGATTGGTAAAGTAACGGAATGGATAAATATTTTTCAATGAATCAGAATCATGTGGTAGGAATAAGGCATTAGGAACCATTCACGTGGCTATCAATTACGTCCAAAGATTGTATTCCTTACTAAACCTATCAAATAAATGTATGTCAAAGTTTTATTGATAGTTTTAAGAGTAGGTTTTACTGATATATTAAAATTTCCCACGTATATTAACATTTAAAGCCTTATGGACTGTTGGATATGTATATATAATAATGGCTAATCAATAAATAAAAGCTTAGTAGGATTAATCATGATTTTGGGAATATCAAGGCATAATGCTTAATAGCACATTTTAGGGACTGAGAAATTTTGACAAATGAATAATTTATCGAATGCCACAGGAAGCAATGCAGATATGTTATAAAATATCTCTGAGAGACTCATCTCTTGTACATACGTAACTTAGCCAGACCGATTCTGTCTCTGTTGAAGTTATTTAATATACAATTTCTCTAGGTAACTCTGAATATCCTTTTGATGAAGTAATCTTGCTTCTAGTTTAATATATGTTAAAGTGATGGTAATAAGGGAAGGAAAACTATATTTCCTAACATATATAATGTGGAAATATTGCATTTGTTGTTATATTGGGGAGTTAGCGATGTTTAATTAATATGAACGTGGAATTTGGATTTATCACCAAATTGTGTTTCCAAATACAGAAACACTTCATCTCTGAGATTTCATTATAAGCCTCGAAAATTATTTTATACTATCATCCAGGTGAGGGGTTTTACTTTGTTTGTAAAGTACAAATATCAGTTTAGTAAAAACCATTTACAGTTCCAATTTAGGAGTTAAATTTTGGGCACTTTTGTTGGGTGCATAAACAACCTGCAGTACAACCAACAGTTGTATGAAGCTAAAGCACAACTACACACGTTAATATCCTTTTTTTATTTAAATCATATAAAGAAACAACGGAAGTTCTGATGGCCTCAAGGTCTATGACATCGCATTTTGGATCTGAATTTGAGATAGTGCAGGTTTAAAACCTATCTGTGACCATAGCACTTTTTATTAGTACCGACTCTACTCCCCCTGATCCTACCCACACACAGGCCAGTGGACTATGAGAACGACCAGACTAAAGAGAGGCTAAAGTGAGAGTTGGCTTCTTCTTAATGTAATGATGTTATGTTGACAGATTCCTCCAAACATAGATAAAAAACAGCTGAGTTTGGATTAAAATACTATAACGTTAAGACTTGCAAGGGGGAAAATTCCAAGAGATTAATTTCAAGCGGAGATCCCTTTATAGGCAATTCTATCTACACCAGTGACATTTTAATTTATTACACTAAAATTTTGTCTATGACCTGTCCGGGGAATCTCTTGGCTCAGCAACAATCTTACCTTCACGCTGTGATGAAGATCATTACAGAAATAATCAGTTAAGTGTATAACAATATAAATTTATTATTAAAGAATGTCTTTTACGCTAGAAGATTTCTATCCAACATAGAGGGAAAATTAAAAAATTAACATTATAACACGTTTTATAAATAATATTATATCAGTTTTATTATGTGCACTATTACCCAAAGAAGAATTTCCAATAATTTGAATTATATCACTCACATCATATAATATGATACAAATATAATTAATTTAATTTAGGGTTTCAATTCGGTAACATTTCAGTGATTAAAGTCTAGTGAAGTTTGTGTATATGTTTTAGCATAAACTTGGATTAATAAAACCAACTAAATCGACTATGTAATTAAAGACTCCTTTAAAGGCAAGCTAATCACAAAGGTCGTGCATTTAAATAACTCGATCAATTTAAAACAGTCACTGGTAGACAATCAACTACATAGTGGTAAACTGTTAACCTTCCTTGGTACAACCTTGCTTCTTATCATTATCCAGTGTTCCAACCCAACCAGTTTTATAACTATTCTACTTACAAGTCCACTTGTATTCTGCTTTACCTTGATTAACTGCATTTTATAAATAGAAACATCATTAGACTTTACAAAATTTAAAACATTATTGTATAAAACTATAGGGTACTTAAATTGTATCTCGTACAAGTATTCGTCTTAGAGTATCATCAGGATTTTCCTTTTTATTTCTATTGTTTTGTAACGACCTCGAATTATTAGTGATACTTTAATATATCTTATAGCTAACTGTTTCCGGTTCGAGTGAATTATATTTCAGACGCCAATATTGAGTTTCGTTATACATTATATTGCATACTTAATATTTACTTAGGTTTAAAGTTAAAAGTATGACATAATAATATTTTTTATTTTCTTATCTAGATACCTTCTTACTCTGAACTCAACAGTGTCTATAGAAAAGGTATAAACAAGAAGTTTTGTTCTTATGAAGCTCACTCTATGCTTTCAAGACTATAATAATGTAAACAAATCGAAAATAGGGGTTAAATGAATTAAACGTATGTTTGTACTATGATAAGACTACGTTTACCTAAAACAGGCTGATTTAGGTTTACATTTAACGTGATTACATGTAACTGGCTCTTTCAATTAATATTTTACAACTTCACAGAACGAGATGGGAATTTGTTGCTTTATAAACCAGTGAGGCGTATAGCCCGGAAGAATTTTCAAATAAGAATTGGCCTACATTAATACCAGGCACCCTAAGAATTGGACGTAAGAATTTTCGGTTGAATAGTTTACGCGAGAAAGCGTAAAAAACAATAAAATAACTTTCGCATTTGTACTTATTAGGATTAGGATATATCATCTCCTTATCCATGTAAAACCTACCTCTAAATGAGTGTCACTTGGACAAAAAGTCACGTGACTTTGTTACTTTGCGGTGGTTTAGAGTTTTAAAAGCCAAAAATGGTAAGAACTCCTGTCTTATTGACTGAGGAGCGTTTGACTGTGGAAGGACATTTGTCTAGGGATTGATTATATTAGTTTAAATGTGAATAAATTGTAGCTTACAAATGGATATTTTTTGTAGCGTGTTTTCCTTTATATATCAGAAATAAACAGTGCCACATTCAGTCATGTGATAACTGTGATATTTCCGTCCATCGCTAATTGCAATTAATCTCTCTGCTGCAGTTGTTACAGTTTGGGTAAACAGAGTTTGCTGTTGTCCGAGAACCGGAACTGAGGAACAGTTGGCAGATCAAAGTGGCCTCTGCTGTGAACGCGTTCAATGCATCAATGTATAATAATTAATTAGTGTTGTTTATCACACAATGGTGGGTAAATAGAACACCAGACACAACCAATGGCGAAAAAGGATTTAAAGTTTCTTATAATTACACTTTTTAATGGCTCTAAAAAAACCGTGTAGTGTATTTATTTTTAGAAAAAACTTTACTTTGTGATATAAAAACACGTAGCTAACAACTAGACTCAAGAGAGAGCTATATCAGATGTTTATTGCCTTTCATTACCTGAGAGTAGTGCGATGTCAAGTCCATAAAAGACGTAAGTAGGATCTTCGAGGTCTGTACTTTTTACACTCCACTCTTCAAATATCCAATAGTTAGTCAATTACAAATATCCTGTTGATCTTAGTTGTAAATACTGCGGTTTCGATGTATTCATTAATAAGCTGTCTTGTCATTAAATAAATAAATAAAATTGGATATTGTATCATTATTTATTTAATGAATAGTGTATAACTGAAATATACTATATAGCATACACGTAACTTTGTTATTATCTTTTAAGTTTAAACGTATTATTATGAAAATAATATATTTTGTTATGAAATAGTTTAAAGTATGACACATCTGGTTAATTTCCGAAAATGAGAAAAATAAAAAATGGTCAACTCTTTAAAAGCTTACTTACTAAAAATTTTATTTTAACATGAGTTTTTAAGCAGCCTACAACTAATATAAAATCGTAAATTTACTAAATAAAAATATTTAAAGACGGCTTTATTATGGGATTTTAAATTCCTACAGTTTGGGTGCAAATATAATTTAAATAGCATCAGGTGTTAAACAATGCGCCATACTAGGTTTTAGGTAATAATAAAAAAATAATTAAATATGTTGCTCTAATTTTGTAAATGTAGGATGGACGGTTCTCCTTAATTTTATCATTAAAACAAAACTAAAATTCCGTATATTAAAAACGAGATTGAGATATTTGTTGGGTGTATCTTAGTGAGAGAAAAACTAAGCTTTTTTGTAGCAGTAAAATATTACTCTTGCAATTTTAGTACCACTTTCATATCGAATAAACCTGGCCCAATGTCACATTGTTACGCTGGTCGAGGCGGATAAAACACGTGAAATTATCCTGAAAAAATTACACTTTAATCCTGTGACAGATAAAGCTGTTCTATAGCACAGGGGCGGAAATGTTGCGGCACAAACGTTTGCTTTGCAGGATTATTAAGGGAACAAGGGTTACATTAAAATAATTTATTGTTCTTTCATTAATATAGCTTAAAACTATCAGTTGTAGCTGCTGAACAGTCATACTTTTTCATTTATGAATATTCGACTCAATAATGTTGCATATTTCTAAATATTTGATTATAGTATTTCTTGATTCTAGTTCATAAGTTACGGTATATTGATTAAATGTTATTTTCTTATTTTAAATAATTAATTTCTATTGATTATTAACATTTTAAACTCGTACACTCTAAAATGTAATATTTCAAATTTAATATTGGTTTCATTTCTGATTGAAATTAACTATAAAAAATGATTCATTGACTGAAGTTGTAATAATTTATATAATTAAAACACACATGTACAAGAGAGGTTACTTTTAAGTGTTTTGTATAATTTATTTGTGCAATGGTACAAAACAAGATAAATTTTACTTTACAAGCGTGTGCAGCCAAGAAGAAAAAAACATATTCATTACATTACATCATTGCTAATATTTTAAAGACATTAAAACCTTTTGGTATTCCAATATCAATGTGGAACCTGCCAATTTAATTTCGTTGGCCGAAGGTCAGGTCGGTAGAAGTACCGGCCTTCTTTTTGACCTTTCGACCTTCGACTACGGCTTGTCGTGTCGCCGGCCAATTCTAGAAGCTTACCTCGTTTCTGGAAACTTCTAGTTACTATTTTAGTGTTTTATCATATTTACGGTTATTTGGGCTTTTCTCCTTTTAGTTTGTTCAGCATAAGGTTTGTTTAACTCTATTGCCTTCCAGGCTGTAGAGAGTGAACATAGCTTGGTCAGGTGAGAGGAATATTTGTTAAAGCTGGCTGTCACGATCCATCATTATCCCGGCACGAGTGCTCTGTGTATCTAGTCGTACCTAGTCTCCATATAAGGGCCCAGTAATCTTCAAACTTCAGCTATTAACAGTAATAAATGCCGTACAGTAATATTTTATTATTTAGAAAAAGGAGGTTTCTCAATCATTTCTGAACATACTATTAGAAATTACCATTTGTATAACTTCATTGTAAAGTTTGTTATTGACGATGGCTGGTTTTAAAGGATAACAGGATTTCGGACTTTTGCAATCGTCATATGTTTGATATATTTTGTAACATATAACATTGGCTAATACCCGAAATTCATTATCCTTTTTCATAACTTGTTTATACTAGAAAATTTTATATCTTTTTTTACTTTACTGCTTTTGATAAACACCGTCTATTTTCATGAAAATTGGTAATGCATTGAAATCTTTTGCCATTTTTAAACTTAAATTACATAATAATCATATATCCCAAAATTCACTTAAAACCCTTATAATGGTCAACACGACATTTTTAACTTCTCTAAATGACAAAAAAATAAACAGACTAAAAATTAAAAATCTATTCCCTTTAATCTTTAATTTCGCCAAATTAAATTGAGTTTATACTTTTTTTAATTATTATTAGATTACAATTTTTTAGCGGTCTAAAAGCTTTTCCCTCATAAAATAATGTGTGGAATAATATTTTTTTATAATATTTGATTTTACAGTTAACTTGTCAAAACAGTAAGGAATAAATTAGAAGAATGTTTAAAGTTTAGTGAAATTTATCAAATTATTAGAAGTGAATAAAGCAATTTATGTAGTTTATGTAGATGAATTAATGAGTAAAAATTTTTACCATTATCAACAAAAGGCGGTATGATTATTTTAACAGAAGTATGGATTTCAGAAGATGAAATGCAATATTATAAATGGTAAATAAATAGTATTTAGGTTACATTAATTCCAGTGAGACTCAACGAGGCGGCGGTATTATGATTTATATACCGCCTAGTTTACGCATTATAACTTGTGAACCTGTTACATTTCAAATAGCAGAGATTTCTAAATTAGAGATGCAAATTAATTCTAGAACATTCCTTCTTCTACCAGCTTATAGATATCACAACTTTACAAAAAAAGAATAATTATATATATATTTATATATATTATATTCATAATTATATATGTTTTACTCGTGGTACAAATTTTAAGAATATACATTCTTTACTTTGGATTGAGACGTTAAACCTTGAAACCTTAATATTCTCAACAACAAAAAATTGGCAGATGATTACAATTTATTGCTATCATTCAACGGAGTAGAATGTTTAAAATTAGCAAGTAAGGGAACCAAAAAGAGTTAAAAATAAACACGAGCACTTATATTGGTCGTGTTTTTTGTAAAATTAGCGAGTAAGGAAGAGATATACCGAATCACGAAACTCGTGTAATTAAATATTTCTTGAAAAAATTTCACAATCAGATACTGTAACCTTATTCAAATATTACTTTGATTAAAGATCATTAGGGATATAATAGTAAATTATTACATCGGTGAGAAAGTTCGAAAAGGCCTTGTCTTTATTTACAAAGATATACTAAGCCTTTATTAATAAAGTGCGTAGTTGGATATCTCACATAGATATATGACGAGAATGTATTTTACATGTTATTACCATTATGAAAATTAGAATGGGTTACATTGTCTTCCCAGAAATGTCTCAGAGCGAGTGTTTGAATAATGAAAGTTTAGAAGAGTACGTTCTAAATTTGAATAGCAATTTCAGAAAATTGCTATTCATAATCATTTACATGCTTTTGAAAACACAATGATCGATAATATTTTAAGCAACAAATTTATATAAAATAACATAAAAAGATTTTTAAATGTCTTGTTTACTGACAATATTCAGTAGAATAACTTGGTTTATTTAATAAAAAACTGGTTTCTGAAAAACAATTAAGTATATACAAGTAAACAGTTTTGGTATTGATATTGTTCTTGTAGAGATAAGAAATATACTACAATGAGTGTATAATTTTCACAACACATGCAGTTAATGAGATAGTTAGGTGTACAATTGTCATTGTTGATAAATGACAGAAATGGAGCAACGGGACAGTCATTGCACTGACAGTATGACAACGCAATGCGTCCCATTGTTTAGGCACACAAAGACGCTGCAAAGACTTACAATAGAATGCGCTGACAACAGAAGCCAACAGTCACAGATTTGGCTTGTGTTTTGGTGGACGCTGTCAATCATAAACAAGATAATAGGTGTCATTGTGCATTGTTGTGTCTAGCAGTTGTGCTGTGTATGAGATGATGACACCAACACCACACTAAGCGTGTAGGCATTGTTCTTTCTCAATATTTGAATTTGTAATGAAATGAAAGTTAATGTTCCTTTCAAATACATACTTCTTACAAGATAGCAACAATAACTTGCTACCTTTGTGTATTTACTATTTGATAACAATGGTAATAGAGGTTCCTTTTTTTAATACGATATAAATTAAAAAAATGGTAATCATTGTTACTGCCTTTGTTACTAATTTTCCTATGATAAGACTTTGATGTACCTTCAATATAATGCTGACCTAGGAGGTGACTGTACAACTTAGAGCTGTAAAACTTGTTTGTCATACAAGCTGTACGAGCCTACGCTTGGTGCTAAAGATATTGATGGCCCGGTATACATATAATTAACAATGACAATGTTGCAGTGAGTTGGCAACCAAATCTGATATGGCTTTGAAGTGGAGTAGTGACAATAGTATGGTAGTTACATAAATTAATTTGTTATTATTTATTTCTAGTACACATTGAAAAATCATTGATCACTTTTAAAGAATTTGCCTTTTGCGTAAAACTATCTACATAGACAATAAAGTGTCCTGTGATGGTGCATGTTCAGAAATGGAATTTTGCTGAAATGAATGCTTGTGTCAATTTTTTTTTTATATGATTGTCTGTCTGTATTCCCGCAAGACATATAGAGAACTAAACGATTTATATATAATACATTTTGCATGAAACCTCATCGAAACCTGTTATTTCGTGGGGCGTACTGCTACCTTGTACAATCTAGCTTGTAAGAATCCATTGTGTCTCAACGGATTATGTTATAACGGTTCAAAGTCTCTTGAAGTTACATTAAACGAGTTGTGTAGACGAAATGATAAGGTTCAAAATAATCTATAAACCAATAAAATTTTAATAAAACTATTTCGTATAAAGTTGCAATATAAATCCAGATTATATTGTGTTTGATTCGAGATTAATGAATTGTTCACTCCGATCATTTTATGCAAACAAATAAAGTGATCTCCAATTTATTAACTACTTCAGGTCATACTGTTCTACTGCATAGGTTTTCAGCACAGTGAACGGTACATTTATACTTGAAACACTTCGCAATTAAACTTTGGCATTTACATTGAAATCATTTATTTACAGGGTTAATTTCCATAAAAAACATGAAATTATCACTTAGGTTTGTAGTTTTCAATTTATATTGATATACAGAAAATATAATTCAAATCACTGTACACTTTCTAGAAAACTACAGTGATACAGTATAAAGTGGCCTTAATTCCCGAATATAGTTAAAGTCAATCTGATGAGCATATAAAATAACATTAAATGTGACTTACAGACAGCACAGATTCGTCAATCAGAACCTGAAGTCTGCAATGATGTTAACATTGAAGCGGTCAAGTAAGACTAGTCATTAAGTGTTGAAGTTATAATGCTTGTCATGTCAGTTATACGACGAGAAAGTCTGATTAGTATAATTTTGTAGTGTGCAGAACTTAATTAATTCCACAGGGAATATGGAAGGTCACGAATATACGATGAACATAAGTTATTGTGTGAAGAGATTTTTTCAAAGTATTACTTATGTAGTGGACTTTAATAATTTAGTCCATAATAAACTTATATTCTTTGATATAAATGCATACACACAAAGAAATACATACATACATACACATATACACGTAGTGGGGTCTTAGAAAAGTATCCATTTTAAATTTAAGTTCTAAAATCTTGTTTTTGTCATTAATTTTATAATTTATATTAATAAATTACAATGCAGGTGTTAAGATAAATAAACAAAATTTATCTTCATTTTGTGTGTCTTTTTTTATATTAATTTTAAATCTATATCGCCAAGCATTATTTCAACTTTAATTAGTTGCAATTCAATTCATCTTATTTAGGCGGACACCACACTAACCATATGTCTACCACAAAATGCCTGTGGAGGGTCCTATTTTTTAAGACCTATATATATTGGTGTGATGATCTTATGACCTATATGATCTTATTATCTCTGGAAACTTATGTATCGAATCCAATAATACTATATTTCTCTTCATATGTTTCTGGATCATAGGATCATCAGTCCAAATCCTGCATTAGTTCCAGACTCACCAGCATTTTATACCTTTTTCTAAGTGATTACCTTGTCTGTTTAACCCTTTACTGTGTGACATTGATGGTTTCTAGAGTATACTAGAGTCTATAAACAGCCTTTAGGGGATTATACTATCTGGTATAAAGACACTCTGTGGGATCTTCATCGTACCCCACACCTCTAGGAGTACTCATTGCAGATTTGTACACCCTATAGCTTCAAAAACCCCATATCTATGGGATTTGCCAACTTCTTGGGGATTCTAGGCGTCTACATGCACTACAATTCAGTATCTTGTATTTTTTTATGTTTTCGCTTTTTTGATTTTTTCAACTCCATAGTCAAAATATTTGTTTCAAATTATGTAGTATTCATAAAAAATTTGAACTTAATTATATATTTGGGGAGTTTTTAACAATTTGCTGTGTAACATTTTTTCTAGTTCTTATTTTTGTACCTTTCAAAACTTCGCTGACTTGTATTTTTCATTAAATTGTAATATTTAATTCGGAGTTTGCCTGTTAAGTATAAAATAGAGATTTTAGGTAACAGAAAACCTGATATTATAAACGTTTATGACGAGTAGGCTAAAAGATACATTTAAAGATAAGAGTAAAGATTTAAATAAAAATATAAAAGGACATTTACGTAAGGTAAGTGGGACTAAAATCACTTAAATACTGAGAAGAAAGGTTGTGTGAAAAAAGAAGAACTTAAATAATTAAAACTTTGGAGGGAACTTCTTGCGCATTTTCATGGGAACAATTGTCAGTTTTCAGAGTGTTTGACAGCAGAATTGTTTTACAGGTATTCCAATTACTACTTAGCAGCAATACTTGCAAGACATAGAATAAGTCATGTTTAAGATATCGTATTGTATAGAATAACTTTTTATATACATTTATGTTTCCACTTCTCTTATTTCTTTGAATAGTTTTGTGAAGGGTGATAAATACCTACAGACGTCCCCACGAAATAGGTGATTTTGCGCTTTAAATTAATAAAAAGGCGCTATCATCTTAATATCGCCATTCTAGCATCGAGTGTTTTCTAGACATTAAAATTGTAATATTCGACAAAGAAATTGAACTTTATAGGTATCCAGTACTTTTTTTGTCTTAATTACTTTAGCAGGTCGAACAATAGTAACACTGAACTTCTTTTGTGATCAAATTTACATTATTAATATGGAAATTTTGATTATATAACAATTTAATTCACACTCCGTGGATAAGGTCTCCCCTCTTTAACGGAGATTTGCAATTTATATAAGTTTTAGAAAGCATTAGAAGAGAAGACAAAGATATTAATCTAGAGTTCGTCAAGAGGATACGCCTATCTGTTGTCAACAATGCACTGTTTATCAATGAAGAAAACAATTGCAAAATGTTCAGAATATTTAATTATATTACATTATATGAAGAACAGATAATAGAAGTGTTAATGAACATAAAAACAAAATAAACGTTTATAACAACATGTCTCACTTCGTTTGGTGTCTTTTTAAAAACTCTCTAAACAAACCTTACGGCAAATAACTCTAAACTTATGTAAAGATAATCAAAGATGTATTGACGAAAACTATATATAGTATCAATTTCTATTTTAATATTATCTCATTGCAAAGATTTTAAATAAAATATTTTGATAACTGCTAATCTAGCATAATTTTTTCAAGAATACCATTTCAATGTAAGTATAATAACAAATCCAAAGATACCTTACTTGTTCAAAGTCATTCAAGATTAAAAGTTTATGACTATTTATTTATTGGATGTATGTAAGAAATAAAATTTTTTCTAAATTTTAATTCAAAACAGCTGTTAGTTATGGTAAAATCAGTAATTATAAAAATCAGCACTTGCATATAAAAGTACCATTTTTACATATAAGAAAAATAATCACCCAACTACTAGAATAACCTAACTCTTTGGGTTTTCAATAAAATTAAAAAAAACCGGATATCGTTGGATTTGTGTTTAAAAGTACAACATTAATTGTCTCGATATTTTTGTATGGCTAACGATTTTTCCATAGCAAGAGAAATAGGATAGATGGTCATATTGACGCTTTTGTCTCTTCTAGTGTCTACTACTAAGTTGTGCCAGCCTCTCGCAAAACAATTTCCAAGTAAATTTGTATCACCAAAGAGCACAATTTTTCATTTATAACCATTGTTATAACCATTGTTGTTGTATTGTTCATTATTTGAAACACAAAATTTCATCAAATATGTGATACGGTTTCTTTTGTTCAGTTCTTAAATTTTAATGAAACCTGTAGTAGTGAAAAATGTAAAAAATGGATTGAGTTTTACCTTATCCCTCAACATACGAAAATGTCACAAACACCACATCACGTTCATTCACAACACATTGTCTGACAGTGACCGCAGAGATTGAGTGTCAAATATTCATTCTCATCTAACACTGTGTGTACTTCTCTACAATACAATCTCATTAAGCATTCATCAAGCAAACAAGGAAAGTCCTTTGAACCATTTACTATTAGATCCTGTTACAATGTGGATCTGACTGTTACAAAGTCTGAAACGAATTAAATTGTAGATCTTGTTTAGTTGGTACCATTTAGAAAATGACTTTGATCGTTGTTTATGGAACGATTAAATGGTATAAAAATATTAATATCTAAAATTTTGTGTTTATCCAATTATATGCTTATCGTATATTGTGCCATAAAAAAACATCACACACACATTATTGTCATTGTCCTAATTTGGTATAAATGACGGTTATCAACTCAATGCACATTATCATAAAGCATAACATTTTGCAACAGAGTGGGTAATTCTTATTATATTTTGATCTTGGGCAGATAAACATTACTACCATAAATATATAACACATGCAATCTGAAAAGTTATTACTTTGACAATAACACCGTAATATTGCAACGGTGAAGTTGACAGCACAATGTGTTGTCTGCAGAGAAGTGTTATGATTACAATGGATTTATTTTAGTACTTCAAATACTTGTATAAACGATTTAATACAAATCACACATTTTATTATCCTAAAATACTTATAATTGAATAACCAGTTTTATAGCATTTAAATACAGCAATACATTTGTATTATTCAATAAATATGTCGTGAGAATTCTTTGTATTTATTATTCTTCTTAAATCAGTGTATCAGTTTCATTTTTATTAAAGAATATTTCTGAACTAAACAAGAATGGTATCGTTCTATTTATCTTTTTAGAGGTACAGAAAATTTCCAATACATGGAATTTAAGCATAGGTTTAGTGTCGTCGATGAATAGAAGAATACCGTATAAATATATGAGAACGGTTTGATCATCAGAAGCAATCAAATATTTTCCAAACCTTTTACGCTTATAATGCAAGTTGATGCTTCTTGTAAGTCACAGCTATTAATTAAATACATTTTTCACTTGAATTTAATTTTTTTTTTAATTTGTGAAAAGTACTTCTGTTAACCTTAAAAATTATCGCTACACAAATCATAACCAAGCAAGACATATAAAAGCAGTTTTATTGGATTAATTTAATACTTTGTATTTAAAGAGTTAAACATTTTTATAAGTATTACAATTAACAAAATTAAGGCCAGTCTCTTTGGCTTTCGGACAAAATGTAATTTATAAACAACAAACAGTTTGACAAATTACATATTTACATTATTTTTTTGACACTAAAATGTGTTACTTTTAATAAACATAACTCTATACATATTATTGTTTGCTAAATCAAAATTGAAAATTATTAAACACACTGTATTGCTTAAATAATTGTAAAAAACTGCATGCATTATGGTATTATTGAACCAACTTATTCATCTAGTTTAAACTTGTGAACTTAATCAGTTTAATTAAATGTTCATATAAGTCTTTAAAACAATATTATAGTGTACAGTTTCAATAATAAGATTAACTTTCTTCAACCGATAAATAATACACATGTTTATCATGCAATTGCAATGGAAAAATGCTTAAAACCAGGATTATGCATAAAACATGTTGAGGACAAAAAGAATGATTGGTTTTCTCTTCGACGCAGTTTATGAAATGTTCAGAATAAAAACTTAATAGTATGGTTGTACGTACCTTTGAGAGTATTAAGTAGAAGTAGTTAATACACTCCTGTATCTGTGCTCCCCTCCCTCTAAATTAATGGTCTATGCTACGCCTATACTTATGCTATAGGGATTCTCAATGAAAGAGATAATTAGTTCAGCTTCTACTGTCTACAAACATCAGACTCGTGGAGCCTTAACAATATGGCTTAGCCTTCCGTCCGGTTTCTTTACGAGACAAAGACTTTCTTGTAATTGGACAGGACCGGAAACACCCACGTTCAAGAGGAGAGGTTTCACCACTTCCGGGAATTATCTCCTGGACCGCTCGGCTATCCTGACTTCCTGTATATTTTAGGACCGTGCAAGTCATAAATAATATACAGTAAATTAATTTAGACACTAATTATAGTGTCTTATTTTCAAATTATCGATATTTATGCGTATCCATTAAGCACTGTGATAAATGCTCAAGTAGAATTGATCAACTAGTATAATATAAAATGTGTAGTGCGTTTACTACACAAATAGAATTAGGTGAAATTTAAAATTGTGTTAATTATTTCGAAATTTTAGATTAGAATTGCATAGTATAATATAAAATAAGAAATTCCGTTATGTACAGAAACCTATAACAAGGTTAAATTAATATATATTTCAGCACTAATAACATTAAGCAGACTCGGTTTCATTGTAAATATTGGAAAAAGTGCTAATTTTATATTAAAAGTTACATTCAGTGAAACTTTTCCAACTTTTCTTTACATTTTTAAACCTTCCCTGTACAAAATATTCCTAAACCAAAATTATCCAAATTGGCCTAACTGTTCAAGTTTTAACAAGTCATTTAATTTATATATATAAAGAAGATACAATTAATGAGTCTTAAATGGCTATATACATATTTACTTACACGAACGTTATTAATACTTAAAACTTATCAGTCAGAAAGAAAATAATAGCCGTTCTATAAGCTGAATTTCCGTTGCCATCTGACGTATATTCAAATACTTAAGAAACTAAAGAACTGTATTTGTGTACATTAACCCACTGGCTTACTGTCCCGTGCATTTTTTTGGTGGAGAAAATAACAAAACGTCCCGCAAGTCCTGTAACGAAATTTGAGTGTGGGACAGTTAATTAAATTTTGCTTGGCTTACCATCAAACAATACAAAGTACTAGACCCAGTGTTGGACATACCAATATGTGATTAAAGTAATTACCTAATTATAACTATTAGGCTCTACATTTTCTTTGTAATTAAACCAAAATACATGAACACACATTAAATAAAAATGGTTCGAAGTAAAACTACTAGTAGTAAAAAGTTATTTTCTGTTACCACATTTATTAATAATATTTTTATCTTCTTTTTTCAACATTTAATATTAATATTATGTGTATGATAGTATTAATGTTCTTTGTCTCAAAGAAGAATAAAATTCTTTCACAATCTACTGTAAGTTAGTAAGCATCTAGATCGTTAAATATAGTTTTATTTCACCAACTTTACACTCTTATTTACAGATATTTTATTTACTACAATAGATCGTCAAATAAACATTAATGGAACATATGTATATTGTTTCTATGAATCACTAGTATTATATTAACAACGAAATAATTTTCACTAATTGATAATTTGTTTAATACGTATCCTAGGTCCAATCTTTAATTACAATTAATTTGACACAAGTTTATGTTTGTTAAATAATAACATAGTCAATAACTCCGACTAATGTAAAATTCATCTTTCATATATTGGAGTTAAGTAAACACATCTTCTGGTAAATACTCGCCTCTATTGCTCATGCCCTTTGAGAGATTACACAGATCTGTAATAAGACTACACGAGTTTCGAGCAGAACGTAAGTAGACCCTCTAACATATAGTATTGAAGGAAAAGTAAACGGCATCGCGGATCTTTGTACGTAAAATATAAACTAACTGTTTCACAAACAGACCATATAGAGCAATAATTTCTGCAGACTCATTCACAAATTTACTCTTATGTTTGACGGCATGTCAGGGAAATTACTGTTTTAACTTTTTCCTGATTTTTCATAAGTGGTACATTTCTAAATGTACCACAGTATTAAAGAAATCAAATGTAAAAGTCGGAGTGAAATTATTTATACTCATCATAACTGAATGTAACATTTTTGAAAACAGGTTTTACAACAAACAAAAATTACATATTGCTCTAAGGCAGCTTACATTCATACTCGCCAAAAAGCGTACCGTAGAGCGTAATGTTCCATTATATTTGTATAAGTTTTTTTTCTACTAGCTACAAACAGACTTATTCCAGTGATATACCAGAATAAGCAAACAATTTCATCAAATAGGTATAGAATAAATACATATAAATAATATGTAGAAATTTAATGTAATAATAATTATTGTGTTAAGGGGTTTTTTCAAGTCAAAATGACTTTATGTTTATATTGCTTAAATACATCAACTTTTGAAGACACGATAAATACCTTAAGTTTCTGACATTTGAGAAGCTTGCAAATATAATATGTTACTATTTTAAAACAAGTTTTACAACTTTTTATCTCTGGAGCAATTTCAATAGATGAGATACCGTTGGTATTAGAATAAAATGTATAATAGCTTTTGATTCTAGTACATTTTTATACATGAAGAAGTTTTAAGAAATTCTTTATCAAAGATTAGAACCAGTTTTGAATTTTGTTGACTAAATATTTCAGATTTAAAAAAAAATTGACGATCTTTATTAGATTAGCATGCGTTGAAAATCTTAACTTTCTACCTTTAATGGTTGCTTAGAAAACAATTTAATTTAAAAAAACAAAAACAGACCGATAGACGGAAAACTGTGCATTGTATGACGTACATTTATAGGAACCTTTTGGTTTGTCATGACCTCAGGAACATCCTCCTGAAGTTAGTCGATGTATGTAAGTTAAACCCTGTGTATATAATTTATAGTTAGAGGTAAATTATTGTTTGAAAAGTTTTACATTATTAAGTGTCTTAAGCAGCTATGAAAACATTAAGGATTGTGTTAACCAGATTTCATAACTTTTTCTGGCCCGTGCTCTGATTTAAGAATAGAACTGTAGATAGTTATATGCGTATCAATTCTCTTTCATTAAAAATGCTATCTATAGTTTTGTATTTAAAACATTTGTCAGCAGGATATCTAGAACAAAAATCTTACGTGTTGCATAAAACATAATAGGAGTACGCTACTCCACGTGTCGGGTAACTCGCTTCACTCAAGAATAAAACCCATTTCATTCTGGCGATGTGCAGCGGACAGACAGACGTTTATGGGAAAAAAGTGCTCATTGATACAGAATATAACTGACAGACTGATAATCTTCAATGATGCGTAGTCAAACCTCATAGATGGACATGCACATTCATCGAATTATTCTTGTCTATGTAAAATGAAGTTTGAAACAAAATTAAAATCTGCAGACAAAATATTTTTTATTTACATTACAGAAGGCACGGAAACATACGGAAAACGGAAGCAGTCACATACACTACGTGCATTACTATTTCACAACTTAAAATGCCATTCAATGTGGTTCAAATCTTTTTAAAATTTGGTTTATTCTATGATTTTTTTATCTCAACATAACACTAGTGTAAAGATATATGCTAACATACGTCCAGATCTTATAGAGTGACATACACCATTATCAAATTTGATTTTGGTTCTATATAAATGAAGCTTCATAAAACATTTAAAACTTATAGGTCAGTTGGATCTTGAAATTTCGTGCATGTAGATTGCCGGAGAGAAAGGAAAAATTGCTTACACTTCCAGTAATGGGTTTCACTAAAACTCCAATTAATTATCACTGATTTTAAAAATCTAATGTTATCTGATTGGAACAAAAATTTAGCGTAAACTTTGGATTATAATAATACGTTTAAACATAAAACCCAATATGAAATCTCACAGTACAATTTATGTTACTGCATGCATACGTAATTTTATTTAAAATACAATCGCATTAATATTTTTAAAACCCCCTCGCTAGTAGACCTGTATAAGCATTTATTATATAAACATCGTGTCTTTGTGTATCATTGCATTATTCCATTACTTTTAACAAACGAACAGTCAGGTGCTTTAGGTTTCCACAAGACCGATAGAGTGCGCTGACAAATAAGCTGACAGTCGCAGGTTTGACGGTCGTTTCCCTGAAATGTATTCCCCAACCAAGCAGTACTACCACTGAGCATTCTACCGTGTAAAATATTATTCCTTCATTTGAGGTAAACACGTTTAGTGTGTGGTTGGTCACATCGCAGTTTACATAACTTTCGATACGTTGCTCAAGGGACATTCACTGTGACTTATCTTGGAAACGGAATATTTACTATTGTGGTTTAAACACGATTTTGAAGCAGAGTCGACTACGTTTACACAATGGAGCAGAACACATTATAATAAAGGTTGAGGTACACAGAGGTACACTAGTTTCGGGAAGAAAAACCGTTTGATTTCTGTTTGTCTGTCTCTTGTCTGGATCGGTGCAAGAATCTAAAAAACGAAATGACTTGTACTCTTGAACTCATATATGAAGCTTCTTTTCTATACAGGAAACCATGATGATCCATATGAATTAAGTAACATTGGATTATAAGTACCAATAGTGGTAACAAGAAAATGAAACTTCAGTATTCTTATCAACTAATATAGAAAACCAGGGAAATGCGGACAGTTGAAGATTTAATAACATCAGACATATCCTTATTCACCATGATATTGTTAATATTTGGTATGGAAATGTTCTATTTTTTGTATATGTTTATCACGTAACATACATCTGAGGTATCTGTAATGCAATTAGAAATAAACTTTTTGCGCTTGCATGGCTTTGCTACTTTTAGCTATGTAGTAACTACTTTTATGAGACGCTTCGATTACTTTTTGGCTAATGGAATCATTTTGAAGGAGACAACATTTTTTCTGGACATTTACTATCGTTCAGTGATAAAAAATCATAAGTTTCGAGATTTGCAATCTGATCTCATTCTCAAGTGAAAAACTAACCTAACATATAACCATACTGTAGTTTAAAGTAAACAAATCATATCAGAGCGGTGTGACACGCGTCAGGATATGATTCATAAAGTCAGGAATCACAAACACCATGTTGTATGTCAACTTCACTAACTCTAAAATATGCTCTTAATAAAAGAAAAATACAACACATGCAACAGTACGACTGCACTCGCCAACCAACAACCTAAGCCTGACCAAAGGCCAATAGAAAGTAGCAATAGTCGCGGCAGAAACAAGTTGGCGGCAAAAAGGGTTTTTGGGATTATCGGAGAAAATTAGAAGAGAAGGTACAACATTAGATCCGGGTTTAAAACACACAATACTCTTAGAAAAAGTCTCGTAAAAAAAACAAAAAAGAAATGGGAAGCATGATTCCAAAAACTGTGTTTACACTGTAAATGTAATTTTAATAGGGAATAAAAAAGCGAGGAAAAAGATATTTTAAGAGGAAGGATACAGAAACACAGAGACAACACGAGAAATATCATTATTAATGCGAAGACCATTGTAGAAATTGGGATTACGACTACGATATTCAAACCAATTTTTGGAGAGGATTTTATTTTAAAGAATTCTGTAACAAAAGATTTAGTAGACCGTTGATGAAGTTATATATGAGAATCATATCCCAGGCACTTCAAAGTGAGGACCTCTGAGAAGCTAAAAGCTCTGAGGCTAAAACCTTCAAGAAGCCAGAACCTTTTATACTCCGGGAACATCAAAAAACGGAAGCTATTTTTGAGAGCTATTAAAATCTTCCAGAAGCTGGAAGCTTTTATCCTCCGGGAACTTCAAAAGGACAAAAGCAATATTTGAGACCTAATCAAATCTTCTGGAGGCCGAAAATCCTTAGGACGAAACGTACCTTTGAGAGTTAAACAAATCTCACAGAGGCCAAAGTTTCATCTTCCGGGAATTTTAAAAGGATGGAAGCTTTTTTAAGACCTAATAAAATCTTCCAGAGGCCGGAAGCATTCATCCTCATTGGCTGGTTAAAAATATTATTAACTGGTCTTGAATATTTATTATGAATGTACTTCACAATTGATAATAAATATGTAAATTTAACCAATGAAACCTGTTCAATTTGTTTTTTCCTTCCGATAATAATGATTCTGCGGCTGTGCTACGTAGTTTGTGTACCTTATATATTAAAAGTTAGATTTTTATTAAAAAAGTTCAGACTATTGGTTATTTTTTTCAATTTATACGTATATTTATTAAAAAAACACTTAAAATATCTATATCTATATTCCTATATTCGCCAATACTATTTTCCAATTCTGGGATCGCCTAAATAAATTATCATAATGAAATGGTTCCAAATCAGTACACAACCACACTAATCTAATCTTATGGCATTGTTCATGTATTTGCAGCGGGGTTGATTAAATCCCATTAGCGTAATCAACAAGGATTTACCAGCAACTCCGGTTGTTACAACTCGCTTGATATTCTCAACTCACTGTTATTGCTGTACCTTAAATATTACTGTAGTTTGTCGGTGTACACTGGAGAGTTCAACATTAACCTTTCCTAACGAGGTCAGTCGTTTGTTTGCCTGGCATAAAACGGTTAAATTTTGGAAATTCTTGTTGCTTTATCCACACATGACAATTATGTAGCATAATTTACTTTTATTACTATAATGTAGGAATTACATTTTCCTCAACGCGTTCTTATCAAGATTTTCTCGTACTCGTATATTGATATTTCAAATTTTCTAAACTGTGGAAGGCATATATCTATATAATTAGAAGAACTGACTTATTACGGCGATTTTAGTTATCTAGTTTATTATTTTAAATACATATTTAATATCCATAGAAAGATCTTTCGCTGTAAATGTGGTTATTTTGGACTTTAAATAATGGAGCATAGGACGCGTGTGCACATACATTTGGAGTTACCATGTTAATAATATGAGAGCATATTTTTAGCTTAGAAAGTTTATTAACGGACCTCACATGTTGCCCAAATAGTTATTCTCAATTAACTAATAAGCTTAATACGAGTATTAGCTATTTGGTTATGACGTATACTAGCAACATTTATTAATGTTGCCGGTTGTTTTATTGAACATTAAGCTTTCCAGAGATAGATGCTAATATTGTGGTAGAAGTTTTGTTCGGTAAAACTAGTTCTTCTCATTTTTGCATATATAGCGCTATTATAGTGAATCCTTAGTTCCGAGGTAATCCATTTTAATCTTATAATAATAATATCACTTTTATGTAATAAATATATAATGTTGAATCCTTTTTATTATCGTTAGAGTTTACTTAATATCTTAAGTGGTAACACTTGTAGCTATGGATTGAAAATGTTGCATGCAACTTTAGCAAAGCCTGTAACGCTACACTTGGTATAGCGTACGCCTATCTTGTATAAAACTGAGCTTGGTTTAATTTTCAATTTCGACTTACAGAGATGTGGAACCAACGAATTCGGATAATGCAGTTCTCCCCGTGTTTACAAGAAGATCTGATAGTGAATCAATAAAATTACTTCCCTTGTGCGTTTATTGAATGCTTAAATTTTAATGCTTGTGTTTAAGTTACTGTTTGATAAAATCAGACATTTCAGCCTGGATTGAATGAATACTTAACACTCACTGTGGTCACTGTCAGACTAAGTAACATGAATGCACGAAACAACTCTTCCTGAGTCATTGAAGGTTTGTTTTACATTATCATATATGTGCGATGAATTTTAAAAGTTCCGACTACATATTGTTCTGCAAACATCTACTAGCTTATAAAATGAAATGTGGTAAGTATTTGGTGTAATCCACAAAAATCACCTAATAAATACGTGAAAATGATACTCTTATAGACATAAACTGATAGGTATTTTTTTTTCAGAACTAGTGGATGATACAGCCTGTATATAAAAACACTAAAAATTAGATAAATAAATATACATAGATGATATTGATGTTTTTTAACAGCAAAGATCTATATATTATTTGTTTTGTATTAAAAGAGAAAAGAGGCATACGCCTCAATTATAATTTCAACGCCAAACTTAGTAAGGATCCCAGTTAAAATTTAACTAAAACCCTTTCTTAGTCGGTACATATGTGAGTTTAAGACGAATCCATGAAACAATTTATTGCAATAAATTACTACAGGATACCGAAGGATGAAAGTAACTCTTGAGGGAGCGCGCGGGTGCTCCACACACTGACATCAAATATCACGTATCAATTTTCCATTGTGTGTAAAATGAATAGGTAACAACCTTCGCGTTTGTTTTGGCTGCGCCCTTTCCAACAGTGAATATACTTCAAAAGTGTTGTATTGAATCCGGCTAGAGAGGAGTATATTGGAACTAAGTAAATTGATATTACATCGATTTTTCGCGACAAACATACTAAAGAAAACTACCTAATGAAAATGTATGTTATCCTATTGTTGCATGGTAGGAAATTGTGTGATTTCTTTAAATAGTCGTGACATATACTCAGGGATACTACAGAAAATTCAAGGTGATCTCATAACAGGAGATCTTTGAAACACTAAATTAAGCGGTAAGACGGAATAGGCTGCAGGAAAAAGTTTCAAACACAGTCTTACTAGGTGACACAGAGATGGTAAAGAATATTTCGATGTTAATATATTCCATGTTAAAAAAGAATAATGTGGGAGAATCCAGGAGCAGGATGACAGGATAGGATGTAGATTTGCGGATTTATAGAATTAATCTGACAAATTTGAGTTTTACTTATATGCTTCTCACTATTTGTGACGCGAGTTGCAGATAATTCCACTTTCAGATATCTTTTGAAAACAGTTGTGGGGAACTTAAATAAAGAGTATCTTATCGCAATGATTTAAAAAAGTAACACAACTATATACTTAATTTTCTTTTTATTCATATAAACTTATTTTCAGTTCACAATTTAAATTAGAATTATAATGTCAATTAACGATGCGTAATAGTATTAGGGTTTGAATAGTGAAAGAAAATAATAATCATAATTAGAAAAGAAAGTGAGCCATTATTATAAATGAAAATGAGCCACTACATAATATATATTCATGCACATAAAAGAAAACACTATACAGGTTTTATGTGCAATGCCAAGTGTTAGTATTACAACAGTGAGAATAATAAAAGTTGGCCTCTGCTGTTATTTAAGTTATTCATGTAGATTTAAATTAATTTCGGAACAAAACTTAATGAATAGAATTTCAACTTTTACATAATTACTAACTGCGAAACAATACCCATTGTTACGTTTTGAACACAATTCATTCAATTGTTACTGTTATTGTGCACCAAATGAATGAAAAAACTCATTACATGAATGAATTGGAAAATATAGCTGTTTGAATCATGCTCATGAGTCAGTGAGAGGTTACTGTAAACAAAACCACAATTAACAGTTGCATTCACTTCTTGTATAAACGCATATATGATTATATAACAGGTAAACTGACAATGAATATTTGGCGACACAGAATGTATGTTAACGGCAATCAAATATGAGTAATAACCTCACCAGTAATAACCCGGCAACTACTGTGTTTATTTACGAACTGTTGCATTGAAAAATAAATTTGGAACTGCTTTATTTTGGAATATTTAGGAATTTAGACCTGTTATTAAATGAAGTGAATAAATAGCATGCTAATTTTGTATAATATTCCGAATTAATTGTATATATATATATATATATATATATATATATATATATATATATATATATATATATATATATATATAAAATAGACATTTTATTGCGAATTGAAATGAAATGAAGTTTTATTAACAAGATTTTTAAACACCAATTTATTTTATTATAGATCTCATTTTGGTTTTATTAAATTAGGTCCCTATTAGTATTCAAATAATGAATGTTTCGGTGAGGTAGGAAAGTTTCTACAGCGTGTTTTGAAATCTCATCTAGTAACGACTTTTGACGTGTAATTTGAATATATTGTTTTTTCTTTGTACTCTATGAATTATTTACACCTGTCAATACGTCCCGTGTTTAAAATCTCGTATCGTTCTACTCAGCTTGATTACTAATTTACAAATTGTATAAATATGCAGTATTGTAGTAGATATTGTAGTTATCCATGAGACCTATGTAAAAGTATATTCTCTAACGCTCAACCAAATCCCATGTAATGGCATTCGCGCATTATAATCACGCTTAGTATTTATAAAATATAAATGAAGCTTCAAGCACAATTTAAAGTCCTTTATTCAGTTCGTTATCGAGATCGTGTACACAGACAGATAGAAAAAACAAACAGAAACGGCAGTTTTCCAGCCTCACAATTAACAGGCTTCGTTAACGCTTAGCCAACAAATCATAAATACTAAATAAATTTACTCCGTAAAAATACAGTTATAATATGATGAACTAGATTCTCACTTCAGTTTTTTAATATAAATACCAACGTAAACTTACATTTTTATGATAAACAGAGATATTTCATTACACCTCCAGTATACACAGTACTCATAAACATGGAAATTAAGGATGCTTTTAATGAAATATGCCATTATATTAGAAGGTTTACTATATTGAAGTAAATAGTTCATAAAGTGTTTTACTATGCTAAAAGTAATCCTAAACATTATCATGAAATATGAAACATGAAAAGATTTCAAGGCATATGATGTGAAGTGCGTCAATGATTAGAATAAGTGTTTAGCAACATGTCTGCAATTATTTAGCGTTATATATTTTTGTTATATCAGTGGAAGTACATGTCATAAACATATTTATCCACTTATTTATTAAGAAGAAAATATATTTGGAAGATAATACACAAAATAAAAGATCAAGTCACTTCACTTAGATAAATTACGTAGTCAATACAATACAACGTCATCTCTGTTACTGCATTTTGATCATCCTCAAACGTTGTCAGCCTAATTAGATCGCTAATTGGATTGTGTTGCGCTCATCAATATGTATAACTGTGCCTTGCATGCAATGTTTGTGATTGATTTGCATTTGTGTGAATATAAAGATTCTGGCTGTTTACTGTTGACAAAGGTAGACAAAACTGAGACCTAAAAATAAGCGAGATTTAAAATCTCTTCATTATGGACGCAAAGTTACGATGTGAAACTTCTTTTTTCCTCCAAATTTCTAATACTGTATATAAGGCAAAAAACAAAATTAATACGCCAGACGGTTTTCCTCTTTTGACAGATAAAACTCTCTATTCATGAACTTTTTCTAGATTAAAATTTTAGGTGAAGCTCAGCTATTTACTATTTTCCAAGTACTTGTTATCTGAGCGCTGGCAAAATTGAATGTGTTTGTGGAACTGGAAACATTTCATTCTTTCTGTCTGTTCGCAGGATATTTCGAGAACGAAATAACTACAGGCGAAATTTTAGAAGAAACATAATCTCTATATAAGCAACATCTAGTTCATTAATGGTGCATGTGACTCAGTGGTATTGAGGTGAGCGTTATCCAATATTGTTTACATTGGTCTTGCGGATAACCATGATGGCAATCTGAAAATAACAGAATAAAAATAAGTTATAAACAAATATAGTACAAAAACATGTATGTAAATGAGAGCTACTTCGTGTTTACAGAAGAGGCGAAATTATATATCATCAGCACTTTAAATAGACAGTTTTGGGATTTGAGAGTCAGAACCATCTCTTGTAATAATTGAATTTAAGCACCATGAAATGTTTGGTGTAGACTCGCACATGACTCCGTTTTCGGCCCGTTCAAATTTGTGGAAATTATCATTAACGGGCATAACTACTGTGATATATTAGAGCTGAGTGTCTTCCCCGCAGACTGAAGGAGAGAAAGAGTAGTAAGTAGCTAAGCCACTCTTAAAGACACACCATAACAGAGAATTGCGGTGTGATCGATGTCTCAAGTAATTTTGACCATAGAGCTATGAATATAACAGATCACAAAACTTACTGCGAACTAAAGTATACGTTAGTTAAACAACCGGCCAGAATATTATCATATAAAGATTACTCATTTTTGAGTAAACATAAAAAATAAGTTAAAATGGAAATACTGAAAGCCACGACAGGATGATGGCTGGTAAAAATACAAGACTATGAGGAGTAGACTGAGTAGAGAGGCATAGATGGCAAAGAAATCTTATTTCACGAATAAGTTATCCAATTGGTCAAACCCTAAAGAACATTTTAGGGTCTGAACATTAATTTATCATAAGCCAAGGTGATGTTGTTGTTTACAACAGAGAAAATGAGTTTCAAAATAATCTAGAAATAAATGATATAAATGAGTACTTTGTCAACATGGCAGAATATGGCCCCATCTTTAAGTCCGGCGACCGTAAAAACGTGAGGAACTACAGACCTATTGTGATCAAGTCTGCTATTGCCAAACTGTATGAAAACATTATCTTGGACCACCTATACTTTCATTTGCGGAAATGCATATCCCTGGAGCAGCATGGCTTCCTACAGTCCCGTTCAACCATTTCTAACCTACTCGAGTTTCAGGAATATGTAATGTCGGCCTTTGGAAACTCGAGCCAGGTGGGCTGCGTTTACTTAGATTTATCAAAGGCCTTCGACAGAGTGAACCATCACCTGCTGATTTCAAAGCTTGAGGGTTATGGTGTGCGTGGCTCACTCCTGAGGTGGTTGGAGAGTTACCTGAAAGACAGATTTCTTATCGTCAAATTTGATGGTCTTACCTCTAGCCCCTTTGGAGTTTTATCAGGAGTCCCTCAGGGGTCGCATCTGGGCCCCCTTCTCTTCAGCATATTTATGAATGACATTGGCAGTGTTATTACCACGAACTTCCTAATGTATGCTGACGATATGAAGATTTTTGAGAGAGTCCCCACTAACCTGGGACACGAAGCATTACAAAGTTCTCTGAACAACATTGGAGACTGGTGTCGTGCGAACGGAAATGGAGTTGAATGCGACTAAGTGTTTTGTCTTATCCTACAAACGTGGTGCTAATACTTTCACCAATGAATACTATTTAAACAACACTTTATTGAGGAGAGTGGATAAGGTCAAGGATCTGGGGGTAATTATGTCACCTTCTCTCAGTCCCTAGGAACACATTCTACAAATCATCGCAAGAGCTAACTCGTTATTGGGGTTCATATTTAGATCCACGAAACATTTCAACTCACCATACACTCTTGTCGTCTTGTATAAGTCTCTGGTTCTCCCTGTTCTGGAGTATGGATCGGTCATTTGGTCGCCCTACCAATTCAACCGTATCGACCAACTACAGAGTGTCCAGGAGCGCTTCATCAGGATGCTTGGCTCCAGGCTGGGTTTCACTTACCGCACAACTCCTATAAGCGAAGTCGAGAGTCAATTTAACCTCCTAACTCTACATAGAAGACGTCAGCTCACGGATCTGGTAACTCTTTTCAAACTGGTGAATGGACTCCTTGTCTGCCCAGGTCTCCTCAGTGGCATTGACTTCTCCCATCTCAAGAGGAACTCGTTCGATGACCATGTTTCCGTAGACGCTACCATCCTACTTACTACGCTTACCACAGCGGTCTCTCTAGACTTCTTAGAACTGGAAGTGATGCTGCTCCACATGTTGACTTCTTCAATGAGACTGTCGCATCTTTCAAGAGAAAAGTGGCTTCCCTTGTAAACAACTAACTAGTAGCCTGCCCAATCGCGCGCGCGCACGCACGCACACACACACACACACTCAAACACGCACGTCACTGGTATGAATGTAGTGGATTTAGTTTATATTTATATCAATGTTAAATTATTTAAGATGTTAAGATGTTGTTGATTATATATTAGGTTTACGCATGTTACTGATTATTTATCTTTTCTTGCATGTCGCTAGTTATTTATTGTTACTTTTGCATGTGTCAAATTTTGTTATTTAATTCTTATCATACACTACACATTTATTACTGTTGCTTCGTTTTTATATTTAAATATTTATTATTGTTTTTGTTTTTTTTTACCTTTTCGTTGATTATTTGTTAACTTGTATTTTTTACTAATTCGCTGTTTTTTTATTACTTATTTTAACACTGTTTGTTATTTAATTATATATGTATACATTATATTAGTGCTATTAATAGTTTATACTCCTTTTAACTTATTACATGTACAAGTGGTGTAATTCCGTTGGAAGAATAAATAAATAAATATTAGGAAGCGGATAAGGAATTAAAATGTGTTACATTACAAGAAAACGGAGCCGATCTTCAACATTTATTTGCGTCCAATAGTGTTTCTGAGGACGAAGAAGAATCGCCCATGAATGAAATAAGCTCTAAGGTGGTTTGATAATGATGAAATACGTATTTATATGATGAAAGCCATGAGTCCTTATGCAATTGGAGCACTGTCCCATTTAATAACATACCTTAAAAAGTGGAAAATTTCCGCAATCCCTGGAAGACGAGGCACTGTCCTCCAACCCTTACCAAAAAAACGCAGAGCCTTTCCAGTGTAAACCAGATGAGACCAATATCTATCTTATCAGCTATATCGAAGATTATTGAAAATATAGTCGTAAGACAAATCGTGGGAAATATATACAAATGGAAGTTTTGCTACCTAGAATTCAGTCAGGTTTTCGGCAAAACCGTAGCATTTGTACTGCCCTAGTCGATATCTTTGAGGATTTGCTTGCTGTAAGAGATTAAGGCGCACGTAAAAGTTAGAAAACACTTCCAAGACAAGTGCGTGTATCAGCCTATCCGAGATGCTGACAATTTGATGACAATGGAAGTCGCGTTGCATTGTGCAAACCTGCTGCCTGGTTTACGGTATGTTAACCCATTTCCCTAGAGTGAAGCTGGATATAGGTGGGAAACGTTTTTTCATATTTTGCACCAAAAATTGTAAAATGAAATTTAATTTACCTTCCCTGTAATTTTAAAGTGCTTAAAGGAACCACATTTAAAGCGAGAGCAAAGGAATGTGTATGCATAACCTACTAAAAGATTTTGTAATTAATTTTGTGTTATTATATTTTTAGGATTGTGTTATTAACTCCACATTACAGGGTTATCTTTATATTAGAATAATGAATGGTCAAATAAAACCCTTTTTTAAATTATTTTTATTTCAGACACGTGTTTTCAGTACTAAACCACCATCAGCGTCAACATTAAACTCTAACTAAATAATTAACCATTGTGTTTATTGTACTATCACTAGTATAAACGAATACAAACATTTTCCAATATAATTTGTATTTTGAGCAAGGCCTTTCTGAATCAAAGATTTTACCATCAGGCACTTCACAAATTATCAAATGTTTACATTTTTTAAAATAATAATTAATTTTATAATTAACATTATGGTAAACAATTTCGATGTACGGTTAGCCAGTATAAAATATTTAATCAGAATTACATTTTAATTTATTTATCGATTGAGATTAGAGTAACACTGAATTTTTGAATTGGTCCCTCTTCATTATTGATAAGCTTTTCTTGATTTGTGTTAATGTAAAATGTTTTCCCAAGAATTTAAGTGTATGTGTGTTAGTAACTTCTTTTAATAATCGTAAATTTTTATTAGAGATGATGTGTCCAGATTCAATACAGTGATTCCCCACAGCAGATTTTTCATTTCTTCCATATTTTATATGTGCAAAGTGTTCTTTGAATCGTGTCTTAATGTTCATTTTAGTTTGGCTAGTGTACAATTTATCACAGTCGTTGCATTTAATTTCATAGATTTCCTGATTTGTTTTTGAATGTGGTCTTGTCCTTGGGATTTCCTAATATTTGTGATAATTTGTAGTTTGTTTTATAAGTGATAGATTTGTTTGTATGTTTTTTAAAAATGTTCTGCAATTGATTTGAAATGTTACTGTATGTTGTACAGATGAATTCTTGTTTATTATCTTGAAGGGGTAGTAATGTTGTTCTAGATTTTCTTAATTTTCTTTTCAACTGATTTGTGAAGTATGTTGTCAATAAGTTGTGTGGTGTAACCGTTAAAAATATAAATATCTTTTATGTAGTTTAACTCTTTGTTGTAGTTATAGATAGATAGTGGTGTAATTCAAAAGTCTGTAAATCATTTGAGTTGAAACTAGCTCTTTTTGCAAAACAGGCGTAATCTGAGAAACGCTTGATAATAAAAACGGTATTTTTTATTTATATATTTACGGCTTGATTTTAGTTTTTTGGGTTACGTACACAAATTGTTTACTCTAAGTATACCTGTGACAAGGTCACACCTAAGGGAACACATAAGGTAAAGGAGTGCTGGGGCAGTAGCTTCCGATATGCGGGCTTTGCCGGTATGTTAATTGCGTAAAATGGGATTATTGCTTATAAATATTGCTTACAAGATAATTTGTAATCATCCCGTACAACTTTAATAATTTACAAGATGCACGTAAGGTACATACCACACTGATAAACAGAAACACCAATTAGTTGGTAGATGACGACACATCATTTATTCCTTAATGATCAAAATGCACCAGCCGGGGTGTTGTTACACAGTCGTAAACACGTGATTTGTTAAATATGGAGCCTGGGTACTAACGAGCTGTAATTATACTTGTATTTTTTTTACAGAACAAACTTCAAATTTTAAAGTGTAAGTGGAACAAAAATTCTCAGACCTTGTTATTTATTATTATTTTCTAGATCGGGAACGCATGGAAAAATAATCTAATATAATATGGACTTTCAAAAAGGAAAAGTAAACACGAACAAGCGTGTTTGTCTTATTTTTCACATTAATGAACTAGAATAGTAAAATACTGTTGTAAACGAAGAATCTCTCTCACTCTCTCTCACTCTGCAGTTTTTGCGATTGTTCGAACTGCGAGTGTGTGTTTGTTTTTGTATGTGTCTATGTGTTTTTGCATGTTTTGTTTTTATGAGAGTGCGCGTGCGTGTGTGAGTATTAAACTAAAGCACGTTTTTAAAGATTGACCTTTCATAGATGTTTACAACCCACAGAAAAACTATATTAGTTATTTCAACTTCTCGACATTCTAAAAGATACAATTTTACAAGCAAGAATAATGTGCTCTCAAAAGGTAAGTAAAAAGTATTTCATGAGTGTCAACCACTTATTGAGATTGAAATACGTTTAGATATCTCATTTATAAACAAACTATATTAGTTTTTTCAAGTTTCTGATAGCCTAAAATGTGGAACATTTAAAGTTCCCGTGCCTCATGCTCTCAACCAACGAAGTAAATCTTTTTAATGAAGTTTAACTTTCTCTTCCTCTAATAGGGGATAAAATTGTATTGAAAAATTCTAGAAGAACTATATATTTGCTTTTAATCTTCCCGATAGCCTAAAAAGATGAAATTGTCAATATGCCAACCTTATGCCATCAAGCTAAGTGGAGGTGTTTGATGGAGAATCAACCAATCATAAGAAAATGTGTTGAATCGGTTTAGAATAACCTTGTTTTTGTTTGTTAACCTCTCGATGCCCTAAAAGAAAGTAGGTTAACTCGTATGTGTTTTTATGTTTTCATCAGATTACCAGCATTTCAAATATCTTATACAAAAAGGCCGGAAGTAGTCTTTTCAAACAAACCTACGTCAATGGTCAATGGCGCGGTGTAGCGAGTAAAACGTTTAATCGCAAGATAACCAAATCAAGCAACGTCGAGCGTGGCTGCTGATTCTATGGGTAACCGCTGAGCTTTCCCTGTCCTTGCAAGCAATCCGCCTCCATTGGTGTTAGTTCGGGAGTCACCTTTAATCCGTTGGTCCCCAGTTTAAGTACAAGGAAGTGATTCTTAGCCCTAACTTCGCCTGGTAAAAATAAGATATCTTTACTTTTAAAGTAAACGCAGAAATCAATTCCCAAAATCCTTCCTCCTGGATCTGGTTCAAGATCCTCTCATTAAAAACCAGCGCAAACGCTCTTTTAGGTCTAACTGAAACTGCTCAACTTTTTGTCGTAAGAGAACAAAAAACCAATATACCTATTTGTTTCCAAAATTAGCAATCCAACTGTTTAGAAAAAACGTTGTATGCTTTTTATGATGATAATTTCCTCTCGGCTCCTGGTTTATTACTAATATTGTGAGAACGTCTAGAATTGTGATATGTAAGACTGAATTTAAAGTTGTGACAACGTGCAGTCAGGGACGTGATGGTCTGCTGGGACGCGTTTTGGTGCAATCACGTCTCACTGTGCTCTCGGCGTCCTTTGCTTTGCCAAATATATATTTTGAAATTTATCTAGAACAATATTCTAAGAGCGATAGTATTAAATCAGACGTAGTATTAATCTACATACTATACATTTTTATGTACACATTTCTTTACGTTATGTCGAGAGTGAAATCGGCTATAGTTTTTAAATTTTGCATATAGCCTATTCAATGCCTCTTACGCGACACGTTGTATTGTGTACTGATGCATTATATCCCAAGTACCGGTATGAATAAACACTGGACAAATACGGTAATTTCAATACTTTTCATAAACAATAATCCTTTTGTTATGTTTACTCAACCAGAGGTAAATTTGGAAAAGAGAACTTTATAAGCCTAAGCGTTTTAGTCCCAGCTTTTGAGTCAACAGCCTTAGCTAATATGGGATTATAGAACGATACCCAGTAAGTAAATCTTACATCCCTCTATTTAAAAAATCCGAATTGTGAAAAATCCACTGCTTTAAACCGTTCCATCATATGAAACTACCTGTTTATAAATAAAGATATTAATTAATTTGTCGGTAGTAAGTTTTATTACGGAATAGTCTTGTTTATGTACTTAATTAATATTTATGGATATATATGGTGAAAGCTTATACAAAGTTGTATTCTAACGAGCTGGAATAAAATGTGAACTTTTAACTAATTGCATTTGCTCCGTTACATTGTTCATGTCTTCCGCTTCATCTTAGTTACTTGTTTCGTCACTCTAAAATGTGTATGGGATTCTTAAATACTTTTTGATACATTTTAAAGCAGGAATTTACTATTAATTTTAGTAGTTTAATTTTTTTAATGTTACTAA